>NC_080672.1:196583647-196871147 GCF_030247195.1 Topomyia yanbarensis | reverse complement strand
GACAACAAGTTTAGTAAAAAGTTGTTTAAAGTCGCTGAAAGACCATGCTGGTGCAGCTTCTCTGAAAGAATGTTGATCGAAACTGAATCAAAAGCCCCCTTAATATCTAGGAACACTGAT
Organism: Topomyia yanbarensis; assembly: GCF_030247195.1. Classification (NCBI taxonomy): domain Eukaryota; kingdom Metazoa; phylum Arthropoda; class Insecta; order Diptera; family Culicidae; genus Topomyia; species Topomyia yanbarensis. The sequence continues at coordinate 196,871,027 of NC_080672.1, read as the reverse complement.
GCCATCTGCTCTTTGCTAGCATAGGCCATTTGAATTTCAGTTGAGAGCAACGCAAGACAATCGTTCGTCCCTTTGTCTTTGCGAAAGCCAAATTGTGTATCTGACAGTAAGCCATTTGCTTCGACCCAATTGTCGAGGCGGGATAGGATCATTTTCTCGAACAACTTCCGGATACAGGATAGCATAGCGATCGGACGGTACGAATTGTGGTCGGAGGCTGGTTTTCCTGGTTTTTGGATGGCGATGACCTTCACTTGTCTCCAATCGAGTGGGACAATGTTAGCCTCGAGAAACTTATTAAATAAGTTCAACAAGCGTCTCTTGGCAGAGTCAGGCAGATTCTTCAACAAGTTGAATTTGATTCTATCTGGCCCCGGAGCTTTATTGTTACACGACAAGAGAGCAAGTGAGAACTCCACCATCGAAAAAGGTGTTTCGTTCGCGCTATCGTGAGGAGACGCGGCGCGGTAAAACTTCTGTGCCGGGGCGGAATCCGGACAAACCTTCTTGGCGAAATCGAATATCCAACGGTTTGAATATTCTGCACTCTCGTTAGTACTGTTTCGGTTTCGCAAACGCCGGGCCGTGCCCCAAAGAGTGCTCATCGATGTTTCTCACGTTAGTCTGTCAACGAACCGGCGCCAGTAACTACGTTTCTTGGCTTTCATCAAACTCTTCATTCGCGTTTCTAACGTCGCATATTGTCGATAGCTAGCGGGTAACCCGTCGTCCCGGAAGGTCTTATACGCGGCGGCCTTCTCCGCGTACACGTCTGAGCACTCTTTGTCCCACCACGGATTAGGAGAGCGTTTTTGTATGTTCGCGCCGGGTACTGGCTTAATCTGAGCTTGATTCGCGCTGTCGAGAATCAAGCCAGCCAAAAAGCTGTACTCTTCCTCCGGAGGAAGTTCTTGGGTAGATTCGATGTTGTCGGATATCGCGGCAGCATAGCTCTTCCAATCGATATTTCGTGTGAGGTCATACGAAATATTGATTGATTTCAGTGGCCTTGAACCGTTATTGATTGAGACTACGATCGGCAGATGGTCGCTGCCGTGGGGATCAGGAATTACCTTCCACGTGCAATTTAACCGCAGCGATGTTGAGCAAAGGGACAAGTCTAAGGCGCTCGGGCGCGCTGGAGGAGCAGGAATCCGTGTCATTTCACCCGTGTTTAAAATTGTCAAATTGAAGTTATCGCAAAGATCCTGAATTAAGGAATACCGGTTATCATCATAGAGGCAACCCCATGCTGTACCGTGATAGTATCCTAAAACTAGTCGCGGTGCTGGCAGGGATTCTAAGATGTCTTGTAGCCGTCGGTGCCCAACCGCGGTGTTGGGGGGAATATATATGGATGCTATGCAAAGGCTTTTGCCTTTTGTTGTTACTTGACAAGCGACAACTTCAATACCTGTTATCGAGGGAAGGTTAATTCTGTAGAAGGAATAGCACTTTTTGATCCCCAAAAGCACTCCTCCATAGGGGGTGTCTCGATCCAGGCGAATAATATTAAAGCCGTGGAAGTTGAGATCTATGTCGGAAGTTAACCAAGTTTCATATAATGTAAATGCATCGCAACTCAAATTATTTATTAAAATTTTTAGGGAATCAATTTTCGGGATGATACTTCTGCAATTCCACTGTAGAACAGTGATCAAATCCGTGACCTCGTTCGATGAGTTAGCCATCGAAGGATACAATCGCTGAGAGGAGGGGCCATTTAGCTGTCAACTGCTTCAAAAATGTTCTCACTGTAGGAAGAAAAGCTAACACAAGACTTTTAATAGGATCAGTAATATTGAAAGTTTTTATTATCCAGTCCACTATGTCCGAGAGTTTTATAATTCCAGTGCTGTGATTACTCTCGAACTGAAACAAAGGAACACTTGGGATTTTTGATGTTCCTGGAAGTGCTGGGAACTCCTTCTCTGAGCTTAATCCTCCGAGACCAGGAGCTAATTGCTTCGGTTTGGTTGCAACACTTCCAATAGATGTCACTTTCGGAGCCCCGTCAAGGGACACCTTCTGGCCTTTACAAGGAACTTTACGAGAGGAAATGTTCCTCCTCTTACTATAAATTCTAGGCACCCTAGTAGATGTTACCTCTTGTGGGTTACCAGCCTCGCCCTCGTTAGGAGGCAAATGAGTATAGATGTTTGCTGAGGATGGTGGCGTAGCATTCTTTAACATTTCTGCGAAAGAATGTTTGGATCGTCCCGCAAGGGAACGTTTCAGTTTATCCCCACGTAGTTTGTACGCGGGACATGCCGAGATATCATGCAGACTCTCCGCACAGTAAGGACACTTTTCGGCTTGCTTACTGCACGAATCATCTAGATGATTCTCTCCGCATTTTCCACAGCGGGCCTTATTGCTACAATGGGTGGCTGTGTGACCCAGTTGTTTACACTTTGTGCAATTCATGACCCGCGGCACAAACAGACGCACAGGCAGACGAACCTTGTGCAAGAGGACGAAATTTGGCAAAGCGGTACCAGCGAAGGTCACCCGATAAGAGTTTGATTGGGGGTACGTTTTTGAACCATCCCCCGCAACTACTACTGAGTGCAAACGTTTGCACTAAAGTATTTTCACTGGCTGAAGAAGGCGGTCTCTGAAACGGCCAACCTCGTACTTCAGCAGATCCTCGCACGTCAAACTCTCATCGGTTACGACGCCTTCGGATTGTACTTTTACAGCTGGAATATACACGTTATAATCCCGCGTAAAGTGCTCACAGCAAGCAATATCGTTTGCCTGCTTTGAGTTGGCTAGCAACACCCTTATCTTGTCCGAGCGGACCTTTGAAATTTCGGTCACAGCCGAGAACCGTTCCGTCAGGTCTCTAGAAATCTGAAGAAGATTCAGTGATTTAGTCTTGGGCCGAAAGAAGACCACAAATGGACCAGTTGAGAGTTCTGGATAGCATTTGGGCCGGGGGGAGCCTTAGAAGTTGAACCCGATTCAACTTCCATTTGACCATCCGGAGAGGGAACCATAGAAAACGTCAACGCACGGGGTCAGCGCCCGCGCAGACGGAAGAAAGCAATAAATGTGTTACAAAAGACAAAAACCACTTTGCTTTAAACTGCTGTCCAACGACGAACCGATCCAGCTTATACAGCTGGCTATTGTTTAATCCTCACACGCGAACAAAAGACTGAGGACCGAACCGAACTGGCAAAATAATCTTGAATGCGGATTAACACTATTCTTTATCGCCTCACACAGCACTACGGACTAGAAAAAACAACCTCTGTCTCGATGGAGAGCTCGAAAACGAATGAACGCTTGAAGATATTTAGGTTTGAAGAAAACCATTTTTGTTGTAAAAATCACTTGCAACTTGTCCATATTATAGGGGCACATCGTCGGTTGTCGGCACTGGTCGGTTGTCGGCACCCCTATGTAGCTTTTGACAGAAACCAGATATGGACATTCTGATAAATATTATTTGTGTTATATATTAGCGCGATTTTTTGTGCCGATTGCTGAAGCAGACTCGAATGTTCTGTTCTACAACCAATATATTTTTTGAACAAGTGAAACTCTACTCAAAAGTTTTTTTGATGATTTGCTTAGTGTCACAGAAAGAAGTAAATCGATCAAAAAAGTATGCGCATTGAATATTTACGATGTGAATTTATTCTATTTTGTGATTCAACGTTGTATGGCGCCGAAATGTTCGCCACAAGTTTTCTTTTGATCAGTTTTCAAAAAGGTTACTAAAATCGGTTGTCGGCACCCAAACATGGTCGGTTGTCGGCACCCAATTTTTTGTGGCAAATGCTCTCAATAACCAAATCAATATGGGTATTTTGGAACGGGCTTTATGAATAGATACCAGAGATCGATCTTTGGCACCATTCTGAAAACCAGGAAGGCGACTTCCGGTTTAGCGTTTTGCATTTACATGAAGAAAGCAGTGCGTAATATTCGCACTAGTTTTTCACATAAAAATATTGTGGTTCTGATGAAGAATGATTTTCATAATGCCTTTCATGGGTATTGAACTGAATCAATTTCCTTTTCCCTTTGAATCGTGATGATCGTCATTCATATTTTTCCATTTTTAGTAAATTTTTTTAGGGTGTCGACAACCGACCACATTTTTCAAAATGGTAAACAGTTATTGTTTTAGTAAATTGTTAATAACTTTTTGTAAGTTGATAAATTAAATTAAATTCTTCGATAAGTTATTAGCTAAGGCCTCTAGCTTTTTATTGGTATGCTTATTCCCATATATTTTGGTTAATTGGAGTAATGTTGTGAGCCAAAACAAAAGTGTTCCGACAACCGAACACATTCCCCTGCATAAATAATGCATCTCTACACTTATTGTAATGATTAAATAAAACACGTATAGTGTAAAATATAGGTAACCCTTAAATACATAACACTGTTATAAAACAACATTGCGAAAAACATCTCAAAATTATCACAGTAATGTATTGAAGCTATGAGACAATTTTCACAATATCAAAAAAAATTGATTTGCCCCTTGGAGGGTTAATATGACTCCCATGTTTGGAAATGAAGTCAAATGTGATATAAATTGATACAAAAAAAATATCTTTTGCACATTTCTAAAAGATTTGTTATGACCAACAAAAATGTTGCCAAAAACGGAACCCATTTTTTGCCAAAATCGGAGTGTGCCAAAAAGGGAGCATGCCAAAAACGGAATCTTACTGTATATCATTAGAATATACTATAAAGATCCACTTGTATCCACGATTCAAGAATTTCTGAAAACATATTTCAGTCCGCTAACCGGTTTCCTAAATGCCCCAAACCTGTCGTAAAAAAATATTAAAAAATTCCATCATAATGAGAATCAGATCTACATCAGATGCTCAAAAATAGTATCTTATAACATCGCTCATCATTCTATCACTGAGCCATACATTTACAACTCATCTACTGGTGGCACTACAAGCGATGTGTGAGCAATGTAGGGGAGACCGGGGCTAGTTGGCGGTGTTTTCAATTTTTACTGCTTTGATGTAGGTAGATCTTGCAAAACAGAACACGCGGCATGAAAGAGCAGACTCTTGGCAACATCTTAGATTTTTTTAAAAGTGTTTGATGCATTTTCTCCTTTTTTAGAGACAAAAATATGTGACGCGGAAAACCCGGTATGGCGGTATGTTAGGATATGCCAAAAACTAAGCAATCAAATGGAGATTCAATTACCTCAAGGGTCCTTTTGGAAGGTGCTGAATGTCTTTTTGAGAAAACTGTATATTAACCGACATTTGCTATTATATTTCAGTTTCAACACCCCGGCATTTTGACTTTGACGCTTACTCCCTATTCAAAAGCAAATTTTCGGAATTTTCCGTGCAATTGGCTGGAATAAATGTCTCCTATATTGGCGAGATACACAAGAAAAAGATTTTCTTACTTTGGAGTGAATTCCAGAAATAAAATTTTTTGATGACTTTTTTGCACTGTAAATAGTACCGCCAACTTGCCCCGCGTGCAACACCGCCAACTTACCCCAACCGCATTTTTTATTAAAAACTATGTAAAAATAGCTTTTATTTGTGGATGGATGTACTATCTAGACGGATACTGAAAGCTCTTTTCACGCGCTATCGAAAAATATAATCATTCGAGAAATAGATTGAAATTCACCCTAAATACCGCAAAGTATTTAAAATTTAGAAAATTTACTTGGAATGCTCGAAAACACAATATCGCCCACAATTTCAACAAAACAAAATGTTTTGCAACAAAAACTCATCGGATAATGTGTTTCACATTACTTGAGGTACACAACGAGAGACAACGCTTTTTGTCTAATAGAAACGGAGAAAAGGGGCTTCCGCCAACTTACCCCAACACCCAACTAACCCCGGGCTCCTCTATTAATTATATCCCTCTATGATCGTTATTTTCTATCGCTCAGTGATGGACGTGAAGTCCATCAGTAAGTAAGGTTGAAGGAATCAGTCGATTATATCTGCTCTTGGAGCTGATCGAAATCGGCAAAACGAGGCTCAGTATTGATTTTTTGCCACCCTTGCTCATAAGACAATCGATAACTTTGAACCGCTACTCACAACTGATGATTTGCAAGCAGGTTTTACGCGTGAGACTTTCCCAACAAGAATGGTAACCATCGATGAACTTCTTGAAGCTCGTATTCATATAAAAAATCAGCCAGCACACTATGCTCTTCGAAACAGCCTGATGGAGAATCTTTGGAATTTTCACGGAAATTCAATTGAGTTGTTCTGATTTGAAAGCGACAACAAAATATAACTATAATATTTTCGCGGTCTATGCCCATCTTGATCACATTGGGCCATTCTGCATAGATGGAGTTTTACGCAAATATGAATTAGGTCATTAAGCCATATGTTGTTTTTTCCGATGCAGCTGACATTGAAGATACGTAATCGAACTTTTCTCACTCTTTTGTTCGCAAATAATAAATAAAAATTTTTTTATAAAATTGAATTTTCACGACCACAACTTTCCTTGAACTACCTTGATCCTTATCCTTTTGCTGGGATAACTGTCAAAAATGCTAACCCATATGGCTAATTCACGGCCAAGGAAGATCGATAGTGTCAAACGAGGACGTGTTCATATTTTTTTTAGAAAATCATTTAAAAATCATTCTGAAGTTTTAAAAGTTGAACATATTTATTGTTATATTTAGAAAGATGAGCTCTATCGGTTTATAAAATAAAAGTCGAATTATCTTTTTCATTTATTGACCCAATTATATAACAGGCTATTCGCCATACCCGGGCCGGATGATGGAAAATTCTCCACAGACCAAGCGGTCACACCTCTAATTATACGGTGTTCCTTTCGCCACACTCGGACGGGGTGTTAGTAAATATCGTAATACATATCTTCAATCATATGAAACGCTAACAAACCATTTTTTCCGTTGGCTTAAACATAAACCTTGAAAAAACCTTTTAAAAATAAATCACGTAAAAATCGACATACACAAGTCTATAAATCTAAATATGGTCTATGTGTTTGGATGGATTTGAAGTAACATTGTTTTAGGTTAAATCTCAGTCATGCTCTAGCAGCAACCCATAGGATTGTGCGTAAAAAGCATCGAAATAGCAACATTTCTATACTACAAACATGTGACATTTGGCAATATTATGCATCGCTCCATGATCCAAATGGTATTTTGCCATGGCGCTACTCTTTTGCATCCCATAGTAAAGTTTAAATTGTGTACGTGTTTGTAACCAAAGGGACCTTAGTAGACGGACCACTCAATTGTAATGTTTGTAGCAGCTTCTACATCTCGCGGTTTATATAGACGACCTCTCATTGGTTTACCCAGCCATAGGAGGAAACCAACAACCTAAAATAGTACTCTGTACGTGCGCATCCACATCTAACACCACCATATCATACTATTTTGGCATACATATGTAATTGATCTAGATTCCAAATGTTATTCCCTTCGAATCCGTTACAAATAACATTGTTCTCCAGGTTTACTCTTATTCTTTAAAATGCTGGTTGATTTTCTCAATCACACTGAATATTTTCGTTCGATTCATTCAAATACTTTAATCCTTATCTTAAAACATTATTGTCACCAACGTTGGATTCTGGATTTAGCAAATTGGATCTAGCAATTTGAATCTAGTAATTTGGATCAAGCGGTGGAAAAATTCGTCTTTTGATCTATTTTCTCAGATCTATTTTTTAGATCTGGTATAAAGTAGAACTGAAATTTATATCTAGCGGTGGAGTAGTTTGACGAAGATAAATATATTCTTTGGATTGTGTTTAAGTTCCAGCATAATTAGTTGATTTCTAATTCCTTTAAATTAGTCAAAATTCGCAATTGAAAAATTGATATCGTATACGATTCATAATTCCACGATTACCAACAGAAATCGGGAGAAGTGATGCACTTTTAAATTGGATTTAAGAGAACAAATTTATTGTTTTTAAATTATCTAATAATTTTGTCTCTATTTGAATCTTGCATTTCATGTATTTGAAATGGTTAGTTTGTGAATTTTTACTTAGAAGTATCAAATAACTAGTCCAAAATATGTCGTAATAATAATAGCGTCAAAATATTTCGGACACAGCTAGATTTTCTTTCGTAATAGCAGTCTGTTTATCAATTTAGAATAATCAAAATTATCACTTCATCAATTATTTTTTGCGGTGCGGTTGCGGTAAAACCGCGCGGTAAAAGCTCTTTCCTGCACCGCATCTGCGTGAAAAAGCGTGTCACCGCACCGCAGATTTTGCGGTGCGGATGCGGTAAATACCGCACGGTTGCGGTAATTACCGCAACCGCGGCGAACCCTAGTTCTGCGGTATTAAATTTTTTTCATACATCCTCGTGCCACCCTAATGATCATATTTCCTTAGGGGGTGCGTTTTACCCCATCTTCCCCTACTACAAACCCTACGTTCAAACCATAAATCAGCAAAGTACCCTCGGTTTTCTAGATTGGATTCACTCTTCTACCACATCTCGAGCAAAATTCACTGTAAAGCAGCCATATGTAACAGTACGGTTTTCCTGATTTTCTCTTCTAAATTCAATTTTCCTTCCTCTTATGACATTCATACGCATTCTTTTTACACTCACCAACGAATCACATTTCTCACCATTCAAAGCGATTCGTGCGGGTAGTGCGAAAAATTATGTACTAAATCGGTTTTCTTTCTTTTGTAGAAAAATATTAGCAAATCGAAACCAGACGTAACACCACAAACTAATTATGTCGGCGCATAGTGAATAATTGAAACTATTCAGAACTTCGTTAATGAAATATTCTCAAAAAATCATATTTTCCATTCGTTGTAAATACATTGAAATTAAAAACAAGCCTATTGCAATTATTTTCGACCTAATCGTTAAAATATTTCGTTCAGTACGTCGGAAATTATCCATAACCATTAAACTTATAATAATACATTGCTTGTCGACAAATGAGCACTTGTATTGAAAGGTTTGATCGGGGTAAAGCTGTGCGGGGAAATTAATTTCCAGTTTGTAAGTTAGGCACCAGTAATACGGAACGCAAAACGGGTTGGTATTCCAATTGTTTTCGATACCGGTACTACTGGTACAGTTAACTCTCTCTATGTCGATATTGAAGGAACCATCGACATAGGGAGAGATCGACATATGATTTTCTTTGAGACAACTTTTCCTTCAGGACATCATAATGCATACCGGGAAATAAAGATAGATGCTCGTATTGGGGAAGTAGGGTAGTAGACGACGAGGTAAAGTGCACTCGCACTGCAAAACATCAAGTTTGTTGTTTGAGAAGGAATCCCTTATTTGCAGTTTATAATTCTGCCCCACATGTAGATGAACATGGGAAGACTTGATTAGGTTTCTAAAAATCTCCAAAAAAGTTTTTAATCCTTCCAAAGTCATTGAGATATAATGTAAAAAGGTATTATTCGTGTTCATAATTTTTGCGGAATTTTTAATTTACTTTTTCAAAAGTTATAAAAGTTTGTCTGAGATCGTTTTTTTTTGGTAAAGTCTCCCCACTGCGGGGACACTTGACCAAGGCCTGAGGAAACTTGACCAAGAGAATTTTGAAAAATCAGAACAATAAATAATGACAATACTGTAAACCTTTTTTCCGTATTGACGAGGTCATTAGGTAGCAGTAAAAAATATAAAAGGGTTGCATTTCATTAAATTCGACTGCATTTCCTTTTAAGGATTAACTGTACTGCTCACATTGCATATTAACACGTCACGAAAGCAGCCATATTACTACTAACTTTGTTTACTAGTATAAAAAGATATAGACTGATGTTTGATGTGGGATTTTTTTGTGACGTGATTAACACTAACAACGACAGCATAGTAAATATCAGAAAAATTTTATCTTTCTTCGGCTTATTGCCACTTGGTCAAGTCTCCCCAACAACAGTCTACTTTCTACTTCTGCCCAAGTCAGACGTACAATCGATCCAAGTGAACAACAACTAGCAACCTCTCGATCTAGTGTGCATTGTCTCGAGAACAAAGGAAACTTTTAAATAATTTTTGCGATCATGAGTAAAGTTGACGAAAAATCTCTGCTCCGACCGAATACAGCGGTCGTTGACTTTAAATTCTGTTCAATAAGATTGAGTTTTCGTGAAGTGGAATACCTGCTGAAGGTAAAGATGCAGCTTAGGCTCAAGGATGTTATGTATCTACATAATGTAGTACTCAGATCATTCAACACGTTAGCCCAAGCCGAACGTTTCGTTTTGCAGAACAACTTGAAGCACGTAGCTGAAAGTGATAAAGTTGGAATTAATATTCCCGTGTATATAGAAAAAGATTATGTAGATGTAAAGCTACATGACCTATCACCACGTACCCCTCCTGATCTAATCGCAAAATTTATGTCGCAATTCGGAAAAGTAGAATCCGTTACACGTGATACGTGGAGAAATTTCTTCCCGGGTACACCTAACGGGGTTCTTGTGGTGAGGTGCGGATCGAAAAACCTATCGCCTCCCACTTGACTATAAAACTCAAAACCCACGAAGCTACTATTAACCAAACTACGTTATGCACCCATGAGGGGCAAACTCCTACGTGCAAGTATTGTAATCAGACAGCGCACCACGAACAACCTTGCGCGGAAGATGCAGAGGAGAATGCATCTCTACCGATCGCCAACGCATCCACGGCAAACCAACCCAAAAAAGAGTTTTCAATACCAATACCTGAACCACAAACGGTTGCCAAATTTGTGGCAGCTGTTCAGTCCATTTTGACAACTGCCAAGCAGCATCCAGCACCCAAAAAACCACTGTAAGCAACATCGGATGAGAAGATAGTAACAATGACGACGGATTTACATTGGTCACCCGTAAGTGCAAGAAGCAGGAAAGAACATCTGGTCGAGAGCACCAAGGCACTTTTAACGATGATGACCTTGATGTGGAGTACAGGAGAGAATTGAATGGTCCCCATGACGCAGTAGGCGAGCCGCGAAAGAAAGCCTCCGCTCGCAATAAAAAGTTGCGCGCACGAGATCCAACGGACAATCAATAATATTTGTTTTTATTTTTTACATATTGTAAACACATAAAAAAATCCACGGCTCCGTTAAGCTACAGCTATGAGCCGTGTCACATAAACGAAATAAAAAAAAAGTCTCCCCAACATTAGTTATTGCGTTCAATCTCGTGCAAATTTTAGTAATAACTATTTCAATGTTCCGATTTATGTAAAATCATTTCACTAGTTCATAAAGTATAAAATAATGTATGAGTACTTTAGAAGTAATTATTAGGCGAGTAGATATGTCCATACAAAGTTTGATACAAAATTACATCATTTAACGCAAATTTATTAAATACGGAATCTTTTCTATAAGAAAAGAATTTTTCATTCCAAACTTTAAAAATTACCTTGACGGACCAAAACTACTATAAAAATAATTTTGATTTTTTTTAAGAACCTAATAGAACACTTCATAGCCAATAATAGAATTCTGCGCTTGATCAAGTCTCTCCATGTTCCCCTAATTGAGATTGTTTTGACCACGAAGAATGATTTCCGTGCTACAGATGGCTGCATTTTAAATATTTTCATAGCTCTTAAAGTTAAAATTTTGAATCTAAAAATGCATAATTTCTAGAAAACCTCGATATATGCAGATTAAGATAAATTCGTTTTACAAAGTCTCGTAGGAAAACATATTGAATATCCACTTTACCCCAAATCATGTCTTTACTGCCCCTACATGCAGAATATTGATATAGGACTTAGCGCCCTGATCGCCAATTTTCATTTCATTATGTATATGCTTTGTGATGTCCTGAGAGAAAAAAACACATCGACATAGAGAGAGAATAATGCAGGAAAATATAAAGCTAGGTACATCGAGATAGGGAGATATCGAGATAGAGAAAATATCGACATAGAGGAGTTTTTATACGATCTGAAGGGACCTACGAAATAATCGAGATAGAGAAAAATATTGACATAGAGAATATCGACATAGAGAGAGTTAACTGTACCAAAACCGTAATAGAAACATTGCTTATTACTAAAAAAATCGAAATATCATTTTTTACCAAATTCAATGAATTAGCTTCCACTTGGTAAAATAAAGTGGTACTAAGAAAAAAATAACCTGATCACCCTGTTGATCATTTCTAAAATATAAGAGTATTGATGTAGGAAAATGCAAATAGTTCTTTATCAAAACACCTTCCGGCCGAATAGGGAAGGCACGTGGGGGGCATGTTACTAATAGAAGAGAATAAACTAATTGGTCGATTGCTAGATCACAGTGTGTTTGGTAGAACAAGAATATTATTCAGTCTCTCTCAAACTTCAATATGTGATAGAATGGACCTTTCTCTTCCATTTGCGACCAAAAGTAAAATAAACAGGCGGGGGCTCTAGAACAACTTCTTATTTAAAAAAAATTATTCGAAAACTTAGATTTTACAACGAAGCTGTTTCCCATGTTTGCCACTAGATATTGCTATAGACATTCAAATATTACTAAAAGTGAGAATATAACCATATTATTAAATTTAATGGTTTGAATTAAACGTGGTCAGATCAAGTTAAATATTTGGGTTTGATTTACGATAAAAAACTCACTTTTAAGGATCTCATTGAAGGAATCTAAAGAAAATGCAACAAATATATAAAATGTTTATACCCTCTTATAAATAGGAATTCTATGCTCTGCCTAAAGAACAAACTATTAATTTATAAACAAATATTCAGACCGGCAAGGCTATATGCAGTGCCAATCTGGGCAAGTTATTGTGCTACTACACCCAAAACTCGGTAAACGGTAATAAGAAAAAATTGCTCTAATAGCAAGACGTTTCATGCTAAAACGGTCACAACAACAAAATCCTTAAACGGCAATACCAATACATTGAAATCTTCTCTGCATCGCACTCATGTTTCAATAAATAGGAACGCCTTGATGTAAAGCATGCTCATTCGGTGTGAGCTGCGAAAGGGGAAAGATCATATGTATGTACGCAGTAAAAACAATCGTCGGCAAGGTTTGAATTGTTTCAAAAGATTCTCGTCTTGTATCAGCATATTTATCTACAAACCGTCCTTATTAGGACGAATACAAAATGGAAAAAGAATTTAATTAGAAAGTTTCTTTTATTAACTAGTATTAAGTTTGCGCTTGTTAATTCTGTACTTTTACCAGTGAATCATAAAAAAAAAATTATCAAATTAATCTACAAACCCGAAGGTTTTTGCAAATCCTTCCAAGAAAATCAGTGAATTCAGCAACTCTGCCACTAAGCGAAAGCTACACTTAAACGAATAATAAAAATATTTTCATTTATCGCACAAAAGGATGGCCTTCCATCTGCATTGTAAAGTCAATAAAAAGGAACGCCTTGATGCAAAGCGTGCTCATTCGGTGTGAGCTGCGAAAGGGGAAAGATCATATGTATGCACGCAGTAAAAACAATCGTCGGCAAGGTTTGAATTGTTTCAAAAGATTCTCGTCTTGTATCAACATAGTTATCTACAAACCGTCCTTATTAGGACGAATGAAAAATGGAAAAAGATGGGTTGGTACTGTATATGACATAACAGGGGTGTCGTGACCGCACTTCGAAGTTATTTCAAATCTTGCAAAGCATAAATTGCCATAATTTCAATGATTGTTCCTATATGAATGAAATGACAAATTTTCAGGTCAACGCGGCAATAACTTTGCAATTTATAGAACAATTTTATATTTTTAGTTTTCATATATTAACTGTCATCTCTTCCAAACAACTTAACCCTCTGCTGCCAACCCCGTGGTTTTGCAGGGTTAAGGAGAATCATTGTAAAATGTCCAATACACGATTATATGTTGTTACCTCCACTAAAACACTTCAGAATACACCCACCTGTACATGTACATTGTCTGCTTGTTGAAATCATTATATGAAATTATTGACCCTTATTCAATGCGGAGAACTCGGTAATAAAATTGTTTTGCTGAATATACTAACGAACGGGATCCCCAGGAAAATTTCGCTGAGCCCGGTGAATCGAACTTAATGCGTAAAATTTGGCCATTTGAAAGATATACAAGCAGAATTTTTAAAAATATGATCATCGTGGTTTTGTCCCGGACATTACCCGCCTCTAGTTTTTCGCTAAGCGTGTTCATTTCTGTACGCTAGGAAAAAGATTCCGATGGTCGTTTCGAGAGATTTTTACATTGATATTTTAAAGCAAGAAAATGTGAAATTTGTTCATTTCATGAAAGAATGTCTCAACGAGCTTAGAATCCAGCGCATCCCCTATCAACGCAGACGCCAACAACAAAGGTTCATTTCAGAACCACCATAATTATTATAAAGAATAACTGGAAACATTCCCACATATTTCATTGAGTATCATTCGATTTGAATTACAAGTCAAACGAGTAGTCACGACACTCCGGTTATGTCCTAGACATTACCCACCCATCTTTTTTTTAAAAATGAATCTCTATGAAAATATGCACAGGCGTCCTTTTCTTCCCCCTTTTCCACTAATCAGCTGTTTGTTCAAGTGGAAAAACAAATGTATTCGCAAAGATCACCTCTAAATTACTAGTTTTCGAAATAATATAGAAAATTGACCTCTGCACTGGTAGGTGGATAGATTCCTAGTTATTGTCTATTTTTGTTCATATTAAGGAATAATAAAAGCAATAACAGCAACAAATAATTTTGGCCAGGATTTGACCCCAGTTACTCCTCTGTGCGAGGGTCGGGATCTAGACACTTGTCTGGATCTAAGCACCAAGTCTGGACCTGGTTAAGGTCCAGACTTGGTAAGGGGAAAAGAAAGGGGGCTAGATCTGGGCACTGATTCGGATCCGAGTACTGGTCCAGATCCGGGAACTGGTCCGGATCTGGGCACTGGTCTAGATCCGGGAGGTCCGGATTTGGAAACTGGTCCGGATCCGAGAACAGGTCCGGATCGGGAACTGTGCCGGATCTGGCAGCTAGGCCGGATCCGAAAACTGCCTAAACTTATTATTCCAGTATCCAACCTACCCAGTAAAAAATTCATAATTCTGGCTGGTTTTTGCCAATTTTGGGGCAGATTCCAGGCTGAATTTGGTCGGAAATCCGCCAGGATTCCGGTTGGTTTGACTTGGTACTAATACTATCATAGAAATCGACCGAATTATCCTACATACGAACAGAGCACAGGTTGACACATACTAAAAAGTGTTTGATTGTGTGATGCACATACATGAACAGCAACCGAAATTCGTTATTCCACCGTTTACTACCTTTGCGGGAATATGAGTTTAATACCGCAATGCGCAATTGCGTAGTCTGTTACCGAAAAGACAATAGAATCTTACCCAAAAGTAATAAAAACATACCCGTCGGATTTTGGGTGTAGGAAGAAAACGCTTCAAAGGATTTAGAATAAAATTTTGAAAATGATTTTGTAGCGAAAAAATAATTAGAATCGGTCAACAAACCATTGAGATATGGCCTTTTGAAGTAAACATTCCAACTTTTCCGTCAATGAAATATTTTCAAACTTGCAGGGGATATACTTGATTACTATATCTTTCGGATGACATGTACTAAGTAGACAAATATTTTTTGTTTATAGAGATAGACCAAACCCGTGCGTGTTTGCTGGTAGCCTTATGAAACGTGTCATAAAACTTCAAATTGCAATTTCTCTCGAATCTCTCGATGGATCATTTTGAAATTCACTGAGATAAAGGCCTGGATACTGTATCTTTCGAATGCCGTATGACAAATTTATGGTCATTTTTTGTTTTGTTAATAACGGTTTCAGGAATACCGTGCTTGGCATCTACGACACTAGGTAAGATTTTGAATTCTGCCCCCATGTCGTCGTGTTTTTTCAATACATTGTAAATCGTGTTTTTTCAATACATTCAAATGATTAACCTCGTTAAGTTTAAATTGAATTAAATAAAGCTTCTGGATAATTCCAGAGCGTGCTTGTGTGTTAGTTTCGCTAGCCTTTCTCCTCATATGAATAATTTGTGAAGGAGAAAGGCCAAATATTTTTTTCAATTCATTGGATATTTTTTCCAAACTTTGACCTTGCGGCAACCCTTTCAAGACAACCTTGAATGGTATATATGTCTTGAAATTATATGAATAAAATTTATATAACTTCTTCATAAAATACTGGAGTAGTCGTTTGTGGCCAATCAAGTCCCCTGCGGTAACTCGACATTCTCCTCTTCAGCCGATCTGAAAAGAGGCTGATGTCGCTTACCCCTACGTTGTGCTTTCCTTTTTGCGATATGACTAAAACTTCTCCGAAGGGACGAAGGTAATTATAGGTTCACGCACCCTACTGGCTGCAACTCGATCACCTGTTGCAGGTAGCGCAAATCACCGCACCGTCAGGCAGCAACAGGTCAGCAAAGTCTTCCACTAACGAACGGCTGCTCGCAATGAAGGCGAGGAAAAGGAGCAAAAACTACCGGTGACTGCAATCACCAGATGCACCGAACAACCAGCAGTAGCGAACAACTTTGCCTGGGATTTTCTCGGGCTAACTAACCACGGTATATAACTTTGCACTGATCCGAACACTCTTTATTGCTGCACATACGACTTGCACTTTGCATGCACTTAATATAAAATTACACTTAGTTTTCAGGATCGAAAAAAGATGATCCACTTTAGTTGCTGGTTTATTGTAGACTGAATTTTCTGTGTCATTCTCACAGTATGAGTTAATGTTGGCTCACCACTTCATATCATCGCCTGGTTGCCAGAAGGGCTAGAAAAACCGGTATAACTGGTGCCCGGTAGCACCGATCCTCGCGTGAGAACGAAACATCTCACGCAGTGGGGCCAAAACTAATAGTGCGAACGAACAGAGGCTTCACGCCCGGAAGGAACGTCAAAAGCTCATTTTGAATGGCTTTGAAGTCGGAGATCATCACTGTTATCGGCGGAAGTGGTTGCTTTTTCTTCTCATTGGCATTACGCACAATGCGAGGACCAATTTTCTCCTTAGGGAGTAATATAGCATTTTGCTTGCATTCGCCTGTGTAGCTGAAGACAAGTATGTCAGTACGTCTCATCAGCAAACAAAACCTTTTCGCTTACGAGACATCGTAAGTTAGAAGTCGGTTTAGTGTGTTCAAAGCAGTGTTTCCAATTTTGGCGTCAGCCCGGCGCATTTGTCAAGTGCCGTGGTTTTGAAGAGATGAAGTCGAAACGCAAACACCTGGACTATCAACGCGAGGAAATTTAAAAATTTATTTCACTTTACATTCGAATAAACCATCGAATGAGTTGCTGCAATCAATTAAATTTTCAGGTGGAGAAGTTACAGTTTTTCGATTATTTTTAATATTTGGCACTTAAAAATGTTTATGTCTTGAAAAGGATAATTGAGTAGAAAAGTCTTGAGAAGGATAATTGAGTAAGACCGATTTTCGAAAAAAATATAGGTTGTCTTGAGAAAGACTGCTGTTTCTGTTGAAAAACTCTGGGTAAACCAGGAGCTATCAAGATTTGTGACCAGTACGAAAGAAAGGTTCAAGCGATGTCGGGCCATTAGGCCGAAAGCCGTTAGGCCGAAAGCCGTTAGGCCGAATGCTGCAAGGCCGAACGCCCATTAGGCCGAATGGGTCATAAAGCCGAATGTCATTAGGCCGAATAGGTCATTAGGCCGAACGCTATTCTGCCAAATGGGCCATTAAGCCGAATGGGTCATTAGGCCGAATGGGTCATTAGGCCGAATGAGGCAGTAGGGCCGAATGGCTCATTAGGCCGTATGTACCATTGCGCTAAATGTCATTTGATTAAAAGCATCGTTTCAGAGACTAATTGAAATGACGGGTTCACGAGTTTCCCTTGGCTAAAAAGTCATGTTGTACTAAAGGGTCCCACGAAATGTCAAACAGAAAACTGTATATGCCTTAACATCGGTTGTGATGCGTTTATTTATATGTATTTTATATAGAAACATTTTTTTAAATTTGCTGATTGCGGATACCAATACGTATTCACTAGCATTGCATGTATCATCTGGAACATTAACCCATTATAACCCAGGGGTTTCAAAAATCGAGCCTAATGCAGTGATATCTTCAATTCCACCAAAAAATGCATCAAAGATTATGGGAAAAATAAAATTACCGCTGAAAATGGTTTTGAGAATGAAAATATCTCGTGCAAAAAATTTCGTGCGCTTAAATAAAAACAACAAATTTTAAGTTGTTTGACATATTTGTTCGGATTTTCTGATAGACAACACTTCTTTTACACCTGTAGGAACGTTTTGTCACATAATGGAATTAGTAGCACGAATTCCAACAATAAAATTCAATTAAATGTATTGCTTACTTTTCAGCCTCCATTTGCCCCAACTATACACGGTTCAAAAATGTAAACAAAATTATAAAAAATGGCAGTTGACTTGTTTCCCAATGAAATATGAGGTGCAATAATCCCATTAGTGCAATAATAAAGCAGTTAGATGCCAAAATGCTGCAGTAAATACGCGTTAAACGATGAATAGTTCTGCGCATGACATTTCATATGCTAGGATATAATGGGTTAAGATACACAAGCCGTATGTCATAAGATCAAAAATTGAGTGTATGTCATAACGTCCGAAAAATTAAAGTTTCAACTCAAATTGTTTCCGATGTTTACAACGTACCCCTAGTGCGTCATAAGGTCTCTCTGGAACAATGACGCATATTCGCTATCAGTTTTAATGTTAGCAAGCGCCTCAAAACATCTCGTCATAAAATTTCTTTACGAGTACAAGTGGAACCTCCCTTTGAGTACTTAATTCCCTCACGCTTCATCAATCTTTTGACGATTTTCCTAGTCCATTTAACGAGCTACTTTCTCCCAATCTCGGTGGAGTTGCATGATTTAGAAATCTTTACGCATTTTTGCTCGTAAAAAATAACAGATGCATGTAGCAACGATCCTTGAAACGAACTTAGCAACGAACAATAAACAATTGCTACCAGCTTTACGAGTCAGATGGAAAATTCGATCATCAAATTTGTTTGTCAAGGTCGCAAGAACTGAAGGGACCGTTCTTTCTTCTTTACTTCAAAAGATCTAGTATACGATGTACCATGGAATTTGGAGTACTTCTTTGTGAGTTGGTAGTCTCGATTAACCTCTGATCGTTAGCTAGTTAGTCTCCGCAGCGTTGTCTTCCTATATACCCTCAGTCTTTTTGATCTGTATATTCCAATGTATTGAATTATCAAGAACAACAAACCAGGTCGAAACGTGGCATAGCCAGTCGAAACTTATTGGAGCACCGCATGTGGGAACATGGAAGACGATTGATGAACTTCGTTTGGACAGAAAGCTGGTAGTGTATGGGCGAATGTGTTCCTTGTTGGAGGAAGAACCGCACAGAGGAATGAATACGCTCAGAAGAATGAACGACTCCTCAAAGTCGTTAAAAATTTTAATACCTAAGCAATTAATGCATATATTATTGCTTTTGTAGCAATCATTCCCGTTCTGATTATAATATCAATATCCGGAAATAATTTCTCAGAATGTACCGTTCACCAGAAAAACAAACCCAAAGTATATTGCCAATGATTGATATTTCAAAATAAAATCCCATTTATAAAAAGCATAGGTAATAAAAGAAAATTAAAATAAAAAAATCAGTTTAACTTAATATAACCACTAGCCATAACAATTTTTCGGTTGTTACACTGCTCTAGCGCATGCGGCCTAGCCGCATAACCGAGGACAAGGATCCGAAGCGGCATAAAGCCGCTGAGGATCCGCCGGACGAGGTGGCTGCCGACCCGCCGTCGAAAGCGGCGGTCTCTCGCAAGCAAACCTGTGATCCACTCGTTTGCCCGGATTACTCAAACATAGGGGCTTTTTTTAGTCTTTCACTTGACATAAAGCGATGTGGCGTAGCCACATTAGGCGTCGCTTTCATATTCATTTACAACACCTTTCTCGTAATGTAATGTTCCATTACAGCAACGAGAAAGGTGTTGTAAATATTCTAAGTTTTAAAAAATCGTGAAAAGTCACCCTTCATTGAAAGTTTTCAATGAAAGTTTTCACAACACATATTTATCATTACCTTTGGTCCATTCGGCCTAATGACCCATTCGGCCTAATGACTCATTCGGCCTAATGATCCATTCGGCCTAATGACCCATTCGGCCTAATGACCCATTCGGCCTAATGAGCCATTCGGCCTAATGACCCATTCGGCCTACTGACCCATTCGGTCTAATGACCCATTCGGCCTAATGACCCATTCGGCCTAATGACCCATTCGGCCTAATGACCCATTCGGCCTAATGACCCATTCGGCCTAATGACCCATTCGGCCTAATGAACCATTCGGCCTAATGAACCATTCGGCCTAATGACCCATTCGGCCTAATGACCCATTCGGCGTAATGACCCATTCGGCCTAATGACCCATTCGACCTAATGACCCATTCGGCCTAATGACCCATTCGGCCTAATGACCCATTCGGCCTAATGACCCATTCGGCCTAATGACCCATTCGGCCTAATGACCTATTCGGCCTAATGACCCATTCGGCCTAATGGCAGTCGGCCTAACGGCATTCGGCCGAACAACATTCGGCCTACCGGCTTTCGGCCTAATGACCCAACACCAGGTTCAAGCCGGTATGACACTGAATCGAGCTCGTGCCGCGTTGGAGTGCAGTGTTCACTGCGAACCTGAACCGAACGAGTGCACGAGTTCGGTGCTGTACGCGTAATCAATATTTTTGTCCCCGGTACAAATTTGGTACGGTTCCAGGGAAGACTATGAGCCAACTTAAATAGCCCCTTTAAGAAAATTCAGTTTTCCCTACATAATGCATTGATTGAAGAACTTAGATATGTCATTAACAAAGCATTATTAATAATTCGTTTATCCGTCTCTTTTATTTATTTATTTATTCATTTATTTATTTATTTATTTATTTATTTATTTATTTATTTATTTATTTATTTATTTATTTATTTATTTATTTATTTATTTATTTATTTATTTATTTATTTATTTATTTATTTATTTATTTATTTATTTATTTATTTATTTATTTATTTATTTATTTATTTATTTATTTATTTATTTATTTATTTATTTATTTATTTATTTATTTATTTATTTATTTATTTTATAGGCAATTTTTTCGCCTTACCTTTGATTTGGGTCAGCTTTTGATATTTGTCGTACTGATGTTGTCCAATGCTGATTTGAGCGTTGCTCTTAGTCAAAACCATAGCGAAACATCATGTTCTAAATGTTCTCAATCGATGTAATATCCGGAGAGAGTTTTATAGTTTATTTATAAGAAATGTCTCATCACACTGTTAGGTGGATTAAAAGCGTATAAAGCCCCATGAAAACATTGTTTTTATATGGGATCTACCGAACCGTAGTGATAATATTCTGGTTGCAGTTGAAAATCGAACTTTGTACGTGCGCCTTTTGTTTTTTCCCTATTTGCAGAATGGGCAACTAATGCGCATCTTGTGTACATATTAGATAATCAACTTGCCCATCATCTATACCAGTAGAGCTTTAGTTGCGCAAGAGCTAAACAGGAGAAAAATCGAAAGGCGCCAGTTCACTATTTCGATTTTCAACTGCAACCAGAATATTTCCATGGGTTGAACTCGTGTCAAACACCTATGTCAAGATTGTTTTACTCGAGTTTAAACTGATAATGTTATGACTCTGAACAGAAAAGTGATGAAAATGGAACATAATACATCAACTGGAATCAATCACCAAACCTAAACTAATTACTATAGCTTTATAAAGTACGTCTATAAATCATAAAACACATACTATCAATTTTTATATTCTGGTTTTATCATTCTTTATATCAATATATGTCTATCTTATAGAAAACTAATTTACGTAATTTCGTCCGCATAGCAACTGCAACAGTACAAATAGCGAGGCCTACTATTGTAAGTGAAACATGTGAAGGTTCCGATGAATCTGCATATCCCGATGCGCATAGCGACGACGACGGAAACAACTTCTGGCACACATCAGTAGGAAAATTCAAGTTTTCTATTGAAAATCTGCCGCAGTCATTGCAATACATACATCAGTTGTTGAAGGAAATTCCCACGATAGAGAAACCAGATATTTTATATTACACTCTGCAATGCTTGAAGATAATGGTTTTGCATGGAGATGCTTTTTCTAAAGCAGCCCGGGATGATCGAGGATTTTTTATCTGGTGCCAAGAGAATCTGTTAATCAAAAAGTGATGTTAATTAATAATATCTATCGAACATTCAATAATCTTTTCAATATTTTCAGTTTATGGGAGGTCTGCAACGCTGAGCATTCCCATATATGTGAAGTTGCGGTTCCAATTTTACTACATAGTATAACATTACCGCTAGGATCAGATGTGTTTTGGAATGTGGTACAGGAAGCCTTTCGTGATAGTGATTGGCGAGTTAGATTTCAAGCAGTTGAACGCGTGACAGGTAAGAGCAATACGACTTTAACGAGAATTTTCAATACGAACACTTTTATTCAGTTATAACCAGGTTCATGGATTCAACACCACTTCGTTCGGAGATAAGCTTACAGGCCTCCCTTGCAACAGCATTCTGCCATCTTATTGCCGCGTGTGATGACATGAATGTTCACGTAGCGCAACGTGCAACGTTGTATCTTGGAACTATTCACGACAAAGCTATTCAAGCACTGATATTTTGCTTGGAATCCCAATTTGATATGTTTATCGTAGATAGACCAGTTGTGCTGCAGTCAGTGTATCAACTCCATAATATGCTCTCTGATCGAAAAGTGTTAACGTGGAACTTTTTTCTCAACCGCTTTGATACACTTTTTGTAGAAGCCCAAATAAACCTCGAGAAGAACGGTGATATTTCCCACCTACGTGATTTACGCAACTCTGAAAATGGCAGTGAAACATTATCAACCAAAATTAATAAGGCTAGAGAAGCCCTTAGTCAATCGGATACGTCAGGCAGCATGTCTAAAACCTTAAGCGCGTCTTTTGGAACGAAGTGGCCATACAAACGCACAATGTCTGCTCCTGCGACCATAATTCCTAGACAAGAATCAAAACTAGGTATAGTCACATTACTAACTAGATAACACATAAAATAACGGATGATTTCTCTCTCACAGATAAAGAAAAAGTGTACAACCGACAAGTATCAGCCCCCATATTGAAAAGGAAGAGTTCCCGTTTCGGCTTAGGTTAGTTTATAAAATCTGATTACAATTAAACCGTTTAGTTAGTCCTAATAATTACAATGCTTTCTTTTTGACGCATAGTTGATTATTTATTACCTTGACCACAATGATGTTTATTTTATGATTATGTTAAAACTTAACTAGTTCGCATTTTTGCTACTAGTTGGTTCTACACACATACACTTATTACTGATATGATCTGAATCTAATAGACAGTAAAGCCTACAACTGTCAATTTAATTTTATCGTAGTTTCAGATTCGCTCATTCGATTTGACATTTCGAGTTATGTTCCATCCGTCACAGCGCATGCGCATACCGTGTAACTACCAATCAGAGTTAAAAATATTCAACTTCATTAAAAGAAATTTGATCATATTCAGCCATTAATACATTTTCACTATTCAGTGACGAAGCTGCAAATGTCAAACGAATAAACCGCCCATGCATCACCCACGAATTAAATGCATCAAAGTAGGCCCTGGCACAATGTAAGCGATGATGATTGTTGTTTCATTTGCTTTACCGGTATTTGAAAACATTTTCCTAGACAATTAGGGAAATGAATATATTGTACGATATTCAACTAAATGAAAAACATGGATATTTGAATGAATATTCTTTATATTCACCGCGAGTCGCATCAGGTTCATTTTCAGCCGTCAAAAAAAAGCTTCGATTATTTTTAACTCTGCTAGCAATGACAATAAGAACAAACCGAACTAATACGCCACTCAGCAGTACTATAAATTGAGCACAGGTAGTTAGTGTAGGACCAGTTGATTTCTAACCGCGATACCGCGAGCATCAGCAGCAGCAACAAAGGGAAATATAAGCAAGTGAAAAAGCAGTATTATTAGCGTTTCATCTTTATTTCGCCGCCAGCCAGCGACCAGGTTCGAGCATCGCCTAAAGGGTCCTTTCCAGGACCAAAAGAATTAAATTCCATTTCGAAAGCGATTGCTCTCCACCACAATCGAGAAGTTTCCAGTTGAGTTACAGAGAAACCCAGCGATTTCTACTGCTGGCTCAACCCTCCACGATACCAACCGTTCCCCAGTTGGAACATAATTGGTCCTTCGAGCCGGATAGGATTTCCCACCCAGTGCAATCAACGACGCAACGAGAAGGTGAAATTAAAAACGCTGCGCAATTCGATTCAAAGCTTTCTTCTCTTGCTGTGTGAACGGACGTACGCGCTCATCGAAACAAGTCGGAACAAGTTTGCTTACGCTGTGCATGTGTATAAAAACAATCGCGTCAGTACGTGTTCGGTCGAAATAGTGTATCGCGCAAGTGAAAATGCCGGTTGATCGATCGCCCTTTCCGCCGCGGGAGCAGAATGATGTGATACCATCGCTTACACCATCGCCGCAACACAGTGAATCTGAAAATTTTCTCGGTTTCAATGATTGGGAAAATGGTGTAGATGCTACCACAATGAAGGAACTCACAGGACTTTTTCGTCAACGTGGCCAAGTTCATCGCAAATTGGCAATTTAACGATTATTCAAAGTGAAGTGGCTTATAAAAGCATTTTTCGAGTGGTGACAGTTTGTGAAAATCGAATTCCGGCAAATGAAAAAAATATCTTTTCCTCGCATTACGAGCCGTCGATCAGCACCGACACGATAGAAACCACAAAAAATTCGTCGCGTGATTGAATATTATTAAAAAATATAAGCAATACTCCTTTTTTTTCAATTTGTTTGTTTGATAAGGCACGTATGCGTTAGCTTAAAGGTGCCATTTTTTCATTGTTTTACATTTTGAATTTCTTAAAACTAGGGGGTTACACATTTCAATATTATTTTGTTTTATATGATGAAACTAAAAAAAACTTTACAGCTAACTTATACATATGAAAGAGGGTATAAGATAATATTCGTAAGATTTGGGGACGGGTCATTTTGTGTTCTTTTTATAGTAATTCACTCTATGATTTTTAGAAGGGAGATTGTAGGAGAGATTAATTATTAACTGAGCGGAACATTTTGCAAGCTTATTAACTAGAAATAACTAGAAAGAGTGGTTCAAGATTAGGAAGAATTAATTAGGGCTATTTTAAAGTAGTGGTACTGTTGTGCATTTCTTAACGAGATTAAATATTGATCAACTGAAACTAGAAGATAGGGGGGCACATAAGTTTTGGGAAGATATTCAAGGGGAGAAGGGGGTGAAGTCATACATCTGTGTATCAGAGACATGGGAGGGAGAGTGGACAAGGCTGAACGGGGGGGGGGGGGGAGATATAAACTTTCAGTTTCCGGCATCAGGAATTAACGGCCAGGATTACAGATTCAAACGGATTGATCAACTAAAACTAGAAGATAGGGGGCACATAAGTTTTGGGAATATATTCGGGGGGAGAAGGGGGTGAAGTCATACATCTGTGTATCAGAGACATGGGAGAGAGGGTGGACAAGGCTGAACGGGGGGGGGGGATATAAACTTTCAGTTTCCGGCATCAGGAATCAACGGCCAGGATTACAGATTCGAACGGATGTATCAAGTATTGGGGTGCCGGGCGGTTTTCCTCGAGCCGGCAGGGGTTCCTCCAGACGATTTCGTAGTACGGCTCAGATACGGATGTTGTACTGTAGATCTCGTGTTGTTGGTTCATTCGACAGATGTTTTGTCTCGTCTTAGAGTCGTATCAAACCATCGTTGGGGTACGGTAGGCGGAAGAGGGCACTTCTGGGAATGATGGGAGAAAGGATAGGGGCAGTTAAATTTGGATATTGATGGTTTTGAGGAACGTGTATATAAGGGACATGTAGAGGATATCGCGGCTTGCTAGTACGTCTCGAGCCGGGACATTGGGTGATCTTCCTCGGGCCCAAGGGGAATCGAATAGTTGAGATCTGGCAGAACAGTGCTCGGCGCATGCCCGGACAACGTGTTCGATTTCGTGATAACCGTTGCCACAGGCGCAGATGCCGCTGTCCACGGGCCCAACACGCCGGAGATGTGCGTCCAGCGTGTGGTGGTTGGACATGAGCCGGGACATCACGCGAGTGTGGTCCCGACCCGCATCCGTCCCCCTGAACCAAGGCTTTGGCGATACCTTGGGGATTGTTGAGTGTAGCCACCTTCCCAGTTCACCATTGCTCCATGAAGTTTGCCGACTTTCGAGGGTTCTCTGATGAGTGATACTGAAAAATTCGCTGAAGCTAATTGGTCTTTCATATATGTCACCTTGTAAAGCGCCCGCCTTAGCTGTGGAGTCCGTTTCTTCATTGCCCGGAATTGAACAATGCGAGGGAACCGAAACTAAGGTGATCTTGTACGATCTTGCAGACAAAGCACGCAGGTGCTCCCAGATTTTCCCCAGAAAGTATGGAATGTGCTTTCTAGGTTTCATTGAACGGAGAGCCTCGATTGAGCTGAGGCTGTCCGAGACAATAAAGTAATGATCGGTGGGCAGAGTATCAATGATCCCAGGGGTATACTGGATGGCAGCAGGTTCTGCGACGTGGACTGAAGCAGGATCATTGAGTTTGAATGAGGCGGTGAGGTTTTGATTGAATATACCGAAGCCAGTGGAGCCGTCGAGGCTTGACCCGTCGGTGTAAAACATCTTGTTGCAGTCGACTTCTCGAAATTTACTATGAAAGACGCTTGGGATCACTTGCGGCCGTATGTGATCCGGGATTCCACGAATCTCGTCTTTCATGGATGTGTCGAAGAATACAGTTGAATCAGAAGCATGAAAAAGATTGACACGGTTGGGATAGTATGAAGAAGGATTGATATTTTGTGCCATGTAATCGAAGTACAAGGACATAAATCGGGTTTGAGAATTGAGCTCGACAAGCCTTTCGAAATTTGCAATTACTAACGGGTTTAAGATATCGCATCAGATGAGCAATCGATATGAGAGGTCCCAAAATCGATTTTTCAGCGAAAGGACGCCCGCCAGCACTTCTAAACTCATCGTATGTGTCGAGTGCATGCAACCCAAAGCAATACGCAAACAACAATATTGGATTCGGTCTAGTTTGATGAAATGTATGTTCGCAGCGGAGCGGAAACAGAAACTCCCGTACTCCATCACCGACAATATTGTTGTTTGGTACAGCCTGATTAGGTCTCCTGGGTGGGCACTCCACCATGTTCCGGTTATTGTACGGAGAAAGTTGATCCTTTGCTGGCACTTCTGTTTCAGATACCTAATGTGACATCCCCAGGTTCCTTTAGAGTCGAACCAGACCCCGAGATATTTGAAAGTTGAAACCTGAGCAATAGTTTGACCCATTAATTGAAGCTGTAGTTGCGCTGGTTCACGCTTCTTTGAAAATACGACTAGCTCAGTTTTCTCCGTGGAGAACTCGATACCTAGCTGGAGGGCCCAAGCAGACAAATTGTCCAAGGTATCTTGCAATGGTCCTTGCAGATCGACGGCTTTGGGACCTGTAATAGAGACCACACCGTCATCTGCAAGCTGCCTTAGCGTGCAGGAATTGACAAGACATTCGAGTTATAGAGAAGGGGGCTTAGACATGAGCCCTGGGGAAGACCCATGTAGCTAATTCGTGATGTCGATAAATCACCATGCGAAAAATGCATATGTTTTTCAGACAGCAAGTTTAGCAAAAAGTTGTTTAGAGTCGGTGAAAGACCATGCTGGTGCAGCTTCTCAGAAAGAATTTGGATAGAAACTGAATCAAAAGCCCCCTTTATATCTAGGAAAACTGATGCCATCTGCTCTTTGCTAGCATAAGCCATTTGAATTTCTGTTGAGAGCAACGCAAGACAATCGTTCGTCCCTTTGCCTTTGCGGAAACCAAATTGTGTATCTGACAGTAAGCCATTTGCTTCAACCCAATTATCGAGGCGAAACAAGATCATTTTCTCGAACAACTTTCGGATACAGGACAGCATCGCAATCGGTCGATACGAGTTGTGGTCGGAGGCTGGTTTTCCTGGTTTTTGAATGGCGATGACCTTCACTTGCTTCCAGTCATGAGGGACAATATTACCCTCAAGAAACTTATTAAATAAATTCAACAAGCGTCTCTTGGCAGAGTCTGGCAGATTCTTTAACAAGTTAAATTTGATTCTGTCTGGCCCTGGGGCTTTATTGTTACATGATAAGAGAGCAAGTGAGAACTCCACCATCGAAAACGGTGTTTCGTTCGCGTTATTGTAAGGGGACGCGGCGCGGTAGATCTTCTGTGCCGGGACGGAATCCGGACAAACCTTCTTGGCAAAATCGAATATCCAACGGTTTGAATATTCCACGCTCTCATTAGTACTGTTTCGGTTTCGTAAGCACCGGACCGTACTCCAAAGAGTGCTCATCGATGTTTCTCTCGTTAGTCCGTCGACGAACCGGCGCCAGTAGCTACGTTTTTTGGTTTTTATCAAACTCTTCATGCGCGTTTCTGCCATCGCGTACTGTCGGTAACTAGCTGGCAGCCCGTCGTCCCGGAAGGTCTTATACGCAGCGGCCTTCTCCGCGTACACGTCTGAGCACTTTTTGTCCCACCATGGATTGGGAGGACGCCCGCGTGAATTCGCGTCTGGTACGCGTTTAGTCTGAGCTTGAATCGCGGTATCGAGAATCAAGCCAGCCAGGAACCCGTACTCTTCCTTCGGAGGAAGCTCTTGAGTGCACTCAATTTTGTCGGATATCGCGGACGCGTAACTCTTCCAATCAATATTTCGTGTGAGGTCATACGAAACATTTATTGTATTCAGTGGCCCTGAACCGTTAGCAATATTAATTACGATTGGCAGATGGTCGCTGCCGTGGGGATCAGAGACTACCTTCCACATGCAATCTAACCGCAGCGATGTCGAGCAGAGGGACAGATCTAAGGCGCTCGGTCGTGCTTGAGGGGCAGGAATCCGTATCATTTCACCCGTATTCAAAATGGTCATATTGAAGTTGTCGCAAAGCTCATGGAGTAGGGTAGATCGATTATCGTCATGAAGGCAACCCCATGTCGTGCCGTGGTAGTTGAAGTCACCTAAAACTAGCCTCGGTGCGGGGAGAAGTTCCGCAATATCGCAAAGCCGTCGGTGGCTAACTAAGGCTCTAGGGGGGATGCAGGTGGAAGCAATGCAAAGGTCTTTGCCTTTTATTCTGGTTTGGCAAGCGACAACTTCAATGCCTGGTGTCGAGGGGAGGTCGATCCGATTGAAAGAATAGCACTTTTTGATCCCCAAAAGTACTCCTCCGTAAGAGTCTTCTCGATCCAAGCGAATAATATTAAAATCGTGGAAGTGTAGGGTTATTTCTGAAGTGAGCCATGTCTCGCATAGGGCAAATGCATCGCATTTCAAATTATTTAGTAAGATTTTAAACGAATCGATTTTCGGGATAATGCTTCTGCAATTCCACTGTATAACAGTGATTAAATCCTTGACCTCGTTCGATGAATTAGCCGTCGAAGGATACAATCGCTGAAAGAAGGGGCCATTTCGCAGTGAACCGCATCAAAAATGTTTTTACTGCGGGGAGAAAGCTTATCAAGATACTTTTAAGGGGGTCAGAAATGTTTAACGCTGTAAGAATACGGTCCACAATGTCAGAGAAATTTATTAAGCCAGCACTGTTTTCTTTCTCTGGCTGAGATATGGGAAGACTCGGGGTTTTTGATGTTCCTGGAAGTGCTGGGAACTCCTTTTCTGAGCTCAGGTTACTGAGACCGGGAGCGACTTGCTTCGGTTTTGCACCAGTACTTCCTTGAGTAGTTATTTTAGGGAGACCATGAAGAGACACCTTCTGGCCTTTACGACGAAGCTTGGAAGAGGAAATGTTCTTCCTTTTTCTACTACTTCTAGGCACAGCAGAAGATGTTCCCTCCTGGGGTTCATCACAGTCGCCTTCGTCAGTAGACAAGTTGGTAAAGATGTTCGTAGAGACAGGTGGCGTAGCTATCTTAAGCATTTCTGCAAAAGATCGCTTAGAGCGTCCCTGAAGGGAGCGCTTAAGATTTTCCTCGCGCTGTTTGTACGCGGGACATGAAGGGAGATCATGTGGGTTTCCCCCACAGTAGAGACACTTTTCGACATCTCTACCACAGGAATCATCCGCATGATTCCCACCGCATTTCCCACAGCGGGCTTTATTGCTACAATGGAAGGCTGTGTGTCCCAATTGTTTGCAATTAGTACAGTTCATGACCCGCGGCACAAAGAAGCGAACAGGTAGACGAACCTTGTCAAAGAGGAGGTAATTGGGCAGGGCAGAGCCGGCGAAGGTCACCCGATAAGAGTCTGAGTTGACGTATATTTTCTTGCCGTCAGCTGCGACTGATGCTGAATGCAAACGTTTGCATTCCAGTATCTTCACTGGCTTAAGCATGGGGTCTTTGAAACAGCCAGTCCCATATTTTAGCAGGTCCTCGCAATTCAGACTCGAATCGGAAACGACCCCACTGACTTCAACCCTGCTAGCTGGAATATACACCCTGTACTCCCTCGTTAAGGGGTCGTAGCCAGCAATATCGTTTGCCTGAGTTGAACTGTTAACCACCACCCGAAGCTTATGAGGGCGAATTTTCGATATTTCTGTCACGGCCGAATACCGATCCGTCAGAACTCGAGAAATCTGCAACAGATTCAAACACTTTTTTTCTTTGATCCGAAAGAAGATCACAAATGGCCCGGTGGCCGAGCTTGGATATACCTTGAGCCGGGGAGCCGATTTTATTTCGACGTCCATCTCACCTTGAGATGAACCGCCGTCAGGGGAAGTCATTTTTGCACGGGCCTATTGCCCAGTGCACGTTATTAAGACAACCAAGAAGGGGAAACGAAAACTAATACTTAGCTTGTGTAGGTAACGGTATCCAGACGGCTTACTAGAAGAACACTGCTTCACTTCACTGACCGACTAACGGTACTCAGAAACAGAAACACAAAAGAAGGGAAAAAATACTGAAACCTCAACTAGGCGTAGAGTGTGCAAATAACCTTGAACGCGGATTAACACTATTTGTTGCTATAGAGTGTACGGACCGATGACAAAAGACTTCTATCTCGACTGAGTGCTCGATAACGAATGTCTCAGCAGTACTCCTTATAGCCGGCTATCCGGAGTTCAAGTTGGTTATTTTGCTAATCGTATTAATACAACAAATGATAAATTTCCCATATTCTCGGCAGCCGGCTGCCCAGAGCAATTACTACATGATAACGCTATTGGCACACTTACTAACAACTCTCCCCTTCCCGTGATACATGTGGAGATGCAGAGGATTCCTCGGTCTCTAGTAGCAACATGTATCGGACTAACATTCCTACCTTTTCCAGAAGATCTGCATTCGGACGTGGCCGGCGTCGGTATTGATCAGCATGCAGGGATCAGAATAGATTGTACAATGTGGCTCATCATGTTATTCCCAAGCATGTTGTTCCAATGAACATTTTGCAACCTAATTTGGTTCTGGTCAATAACGGAGTAGCAACTACGGGCGATCTCTTATGTTTATGCTTATGCTTATGCTTAACGTGGCCAAGTTCATCGCAAATTAGTACGGTTGCATTCGATGTACAGTGAAAAGGATAATGTTGGATTGGCTCAATTGAAAGCTTGCTGCAGCATATTCTGAGTTTAGCAACATTCACAATCAGGTAATGGCGCTCGTTCCGGATGAAGCCGTACCAGAGCAACAGCGAGCATGCGATGGATTTGAAGATCTTCAATTTTGATTTGATGGCAAATTCCACAGATACTGATGCCATCAAACTGTACCACCTAGATAAAGCTCTTGTTGGTGCAGCTGCTGGGATTTTGGATGAAAATATTATTAGCGAAGGGAACTACCAACAAGCATGGTCAGTGTTAACGGAACGCTATGCAAATCAACGCGTAATCATCGAGTCACACATTCGAGGTTTGCTCCAGCTAAAAAGTTTGGAGAATCACAAAAAGATTTACGTAACCTTCTCGACGATTCCACACGCCATGTAGAAAGTTTTCGTTATTTGAAACAAGAGCTAACTGGACGAGAGCACATAATCGTGTACGTCATCACAAATGCATTGGACAAATCGCAAGGCATGGGAGTCGACGCAAAAACGAGGAGAGCTGCCAAAGTACGAATCAACCATTGCTTTTTTTGAAAAGCAGGTGTCAGATTCTTGAAAATTGTGAAGCTGCCAATTCAACACCGATAGCTACAGCACCACAGCAGGCCAGATCTAAGTTTATGCCAGCGTCACCAAAACCACTTGCTCAGAAAAGCTACGCCGCTACTTCTAGTTCCACCAGCCAAGGAGAATCGTGCGAATTCTGCTGTGGTACACATCTGAACTTTCAGTGTGCCATCTTGAAAATTATATCCGCATCTTAGAAGTTCGAGAAGGTTAGAGCCGCTGGCGTATGCTTCTATTGCCTTAGAAAAGGACACCGTTCCAGTAACTGTCCATCGAAGAACACATGTCTAAAGTGTCAAAAGCGTCACCATACACTCTTCCATGAGGATGCAAAGGAAGATAAGCCAACAGACATTCTTGAAACAGTGAATCCAGCCATTCCTACTGCTACGTCAAATTCTGTTCCAGTTTCTGGTAATGATCCACAAGTATCGACTACGTGCTCCTACAATTATGGGCAGTGGACGAAAACTGTGCTTTTGCTGACAGCAGTAGCTCACGCTATCGACCGACACAATCAACCACGTAAATGCCGTGTGCTGCTGGACTGTAGATCACAAGTTAACTTCGTGACCGAAGAGATGGCGAACATCCTTGGTGTTCCGAAGCAACGAGCCAACGTTCCAATTGCCGGAATAAATGCCATCAAAACGTTAGCCCGTGACAAGGTATTTTTGAAGTTCCGTTCTCGACATGAAAAGTTCTACACTAACATAGAGTGCCTAGTTACTCTAAAGGTAACCGCTACAGTACCGCCTACCAAACTCGATGTGAAAAAATTGAATATTCCCAGTAATATTAAACTTGCCGATCCTGCTTTCCATGAGCCAGGAAAAACTGATTTGTTGCTCGAATCTGAATTATTTTTCGACCTCCTAAGCCTGGTCATTTAATTATCGCTGATGATATGCCGCAACTAAGGGAGACCTACCTAGGATGGGTGGTCGCTTGAGAAGTCCAAAAGCCTGCCGTGACCGAACCTGCCATTCAACATGCAAAGCTGGCTTCAATAGACAGAGTAGAAGAGATAATGCGTCAGTTCTGGAAGATTGAGGAAGTTCCTGGTGCTACAACGTTGTCAGTCGAAGAGCAGTCATGTGAAGCTCATTTTTTATCAAATAAATAAATAAAGCGATTCTTGATGTTGGAAAAGCGGTTGCCGCGTTGCCCTGAACTTCGATCGCCGTACATAGATTTTATGCGAGAATACGAAGCACTTGGGCATTGTAACGAAGTGAAGGCAGTCGACGATCCAGTTAATCCAACGAAGTATTATATGCCACACCACGCTGTTATTCGTCCATCCAGTTCCAGTACCAAGTGCCGTGTAGTTTTTGACACTAGTGCGAAGACAATGCCATCCGCAATTTCATTGAACGACATTCTTAAAGTAGGCCTAATGTGCAGCGAGACATTTTTTCCATCATGTTGAGTTTCCGGAAGCGTACCATTGTATTTTCGGCGGATATTAGCAAAATGTATCGCCAAATACGTATGGCTCCTGAGGACTTGCTACCAACGAATTTTCTGGAGGGAACAACCCACGCATTCACTTCGAGTTTTGGAATTGAATACGGTAACGTATGGAGCTGCATCCGTCCCGTATCAAGCTACTCGATGCCTAAATCAGCTTGCCGAAGAAGAATCACATGAATTTCCGATCGCCACTCGAATTCTTAAAGAGGATTGTTATATGGATGACATATTGTCTGGTGCTGACACCGTCGAAGAAGCCATCGAATATCAACGTCAGTTAAAGGGATTGCTTGCCAGAGGTTGCTTTCCCATACATAAATGGTATTCGAATTCCGTCGAATTTTTAGAGCACAAACCGCCGGAGGACCGTGAAAAACACCTAACCCTCCAATAATATGGCGCTAGCGAGGCCATCAAGGTTTTGGGACTATTATGGGATCCAACCCATGATATGTTCCTAATCGCCCATCAGCTCAAATTGAAAGGGTAACAAAACGAACAATCTATTCTGAAATCGCAAATTTCCATCCCCTCGGTTTGTTCGCTCAGTTCATCGTCATGGCAAAGCTTCTGGTATAGCCACTTTGGAAAATAAATTCAGGATGGGATGACATCGTGGAGGAGCAGTTTCAGCGAGCGTAGTTTACTATGCAAGAAGCATTACCACAGTTGAACCTCATCAAGGTGCCACGATGTATTACGTTTCCAGATTCCATTGGATACGAGATCCATGGTTTCGCGGATGCCTTAATCGTAGCGTACGGCGCAGCATATTTGCCGACGGCTTGGCAAAGTTAAGACTCATCAGCAGTAAATCTAAGGTTGCCCCACTACACGAACTCACCACACCAAGGCTAAACTGACATGCGAGGAAATGGCGACAATTCTTACTGAAATAGAAGCTGTGCTGAATTCGAGACGTTTATTCAGTATTTCATCTGATCCTGAAGATTCACAAGTAATAACTCCAGCACATTTCCTGATAGGCAGACCACTTATCGCAGCAGCTGAACCATCGCTTGAGGACATAAAGGTAAGCCGTTTGAACCGTTGGCAACATCTACAGCTCATGCGTGAGCATTTTTGGCGTGCCTGGAGCCGAGACTATCTTAACTCGTTCCAACCGCGTAAGAAAAATCATCGGATTATGCCAAATCTGCGCCCAGGTATGATCGTTCTCGTTCACGATAAGAATCAACCGCCTTTACAATGGAAGATGGGACGAATTACCGCTGTGCATCCTGACGACGAAGGACTGGTACGTGTGGCAGACGTGTTCTGTGACGGCGCGACTTACCGACGCCCAATCAAAAAGGTGTCGGTAAGTCGCGTCGTCACATCGGACAACCATATTGCAACGTAGTTCCAACCCTGGGGACTATGTTCCATCCGTCACAGCGCATGCTCATAACGTATAACTACCAATAACAATAAGAACAAACTGAACTAATACGCCACTCAGCAGTACTATAAACTGAGCACAGGTAGCTAGCGTAGGACCAGTTAATTTCTAACCGCGATACCACGAGAATCAGCAGCAGCAACAAAGGGAAATATAAGCAAGTGAAAATGCAGTATTATTAGCGTTTCATCTTTATTTCGCCGCCAGCCAGCGACCAGGTTCGAGCATCGCCTAAAGGGTCCTTTCCAGGACCAAAAGAATTAAATTCCATTCCGAAAGCGATTGCTCTCCACCACCATCGAGAAGTTTCCAGTTGAGTTACAGAGAAACCCAGCGATTTCTACTGCTGGCTCAACCCTCCACGATATCAACCGTTCCCCAGTCGGAACAAGTTATTTGATTTGATTTTGATTGAGAATACTGATTGATCATTTCAAAATTAATATAAGATGATAGAAAAAATTCTATGAGTTTCAGGTTCAAGTTGGTTAACTATCTACCGGTACTATCTTTGATTTTAGTCCTGAGTTTAGTCCGGTCTAAGACGTTAGTACCTGTCATCGCAGAAATGGTTGCATCATGAAGCCAAATGAAAACAGTGTAAAGGGGCGCCATATTCCTCTTGCATACATCTCAATAATTTGAATCAACTTTTCAACCTGTATGTGCAATATTATGGCCCATGTTGCACACAAACTATATGAAGGCAAGTAAGCAAGTTTTATCTCGTACGAAAAACAGGTATAATCGAGTTTTAAATGTCATTTTTTGATATTCTTTATCGTCCTATCGAATCATTTTGAAACAAACCGTAGAACGAAATTTTATAATTGGATGCACAGCCGCATTAAATAAAAATTGTTTTCGTTTGTTGAATTACTTATGGCTATCAAAATGAGTGAAGCTGTTTAATTTATCCACAATTTTTTTAATTAGTTTAACTAGAGGAAAAGAAAAGAATATATAATCACAATGTGTACCCTTTTCTACTAATATCTTCTCACAAAGAACACAATAAGCAAGTGCAAGTTTTCTTATATTTTTACTGCTTTTGAAAGAATCCAAACTAAGATTAAATAAAAGTTTGTAAATGAAGCCATGCCATACAACCAAAGTAACACTATGCCGGCAAACAATCTACTACAAATATTCCCATTTTGATCATTATTTAAATAATATAGAAGCTTGCTTATATTGTTTCACTAATTATAATTTTCCATCAGATCTTGGACGATTAGCATTTCCTCTGTAGAACAAATTGTTGTTTAATTCTTAGTGATAGAACAGAAATGCACAGGGTTTGAAAGAAGTTGTGAAAGTTGAGACTGCACAGATGACTTGGCGTAATGACACAAAAAGTTGAATGCGGAAAAATCGCCTAAATCGTGTTGGAACTTAAGGAGGGTTGTGCAAAGTATTATCGGCAAAAATTGGATTCCTTAATTTTTTTCGATACAAAGATTATTTGTCTATTCAGTCAGGTGCCACGTCGAAAACTGGTTTTGCGGTGTACACCATAACTCAAAATCTGCTGGACCAAGCGTTGATACATTTGCATAGTTGTTTTTATCATCACTAAGTAACCAATGGAGCTTTTATTTTTTAGTCGATTTTCGAACTTTTCGTAGCACTTTCAAGCCAAAGTCCGATTATTGCTAAAAAACGATAAAAATGCTATTGAAGAAATAATAATATTAAGCATTTTGCAAAAAGTTTTGTAGTTACCTGGGCAATGATGTGAAGAAGAAAAACTGTGCAAAATTCAGTACGATTAACTAAATCGAACGCCTTTGAGTATAGACGTGTTTTTACGGTCCGCAGTTAATTGTTATTTATTTATCTTTCTACCGTCGCGCGTGTGTTCAATCCTATTAAACAACGGTTATCATAATGAGCTGCAGTGTGACATCTTGTAATATCAGCGATGATCGTTTCTTGTGGCAGTGTGAATTCTGCAGAAAATGTTACCATGCAGCTTGTGTAGGAGTCCAGCGAAATCAAGAAGAATTTATCTCGCACTTCATGATTCCCCTGTGTGCAGATTGCCAGCATAATCTAAAGGTAGGCATAGACACACGAAAAGTGCTGTACCAACAGGAAAAATTATTTGAATCTATAACTACGCAAACGGACTGCAACTTACAAATAGCAGCCGACATAAAAAAGTTCAATTCAATTGTTGACTTATTCGAAAATGTTGAGCTGCAGCTTAAAGAATCAGTGGCGAATGTGAACATAAACACATCGTCGCAAGTGGCAAATGCTGTATCGGCACTATCACAGGCCATTGACAGTAATTCTTTTAATAAGGCCGATGAGCTGGCCACGCTGAAAAACCATATCACATCACTATTCAACATATCTATGGGATCCACAAAAAAAAACACATTGAAGAGTATGTAAATGATCTCACTGCCGATTTGACCAGAGAATTGAAAAAAATCTGCAGCGAAGTTCGGAACTTGAGCACCCTTACCATAGATATGGCAGCTCATTGTAATGAACACTACCTGAGTGAATCGCGTCCTACACGTGAAGTTTTAGACGAAGTGAAAATTATAACAAATTCAGTTGGCAGTGACATTCTCAAAGAAGTACAATCTCTTGCCGGCTCAATTAACACTTTGGATAGCAGTATACGCGATGCTTGTTTGCCACCAGCGGGCCCCAGCTTGATGGACGAATTAAATGCCCAATCAACAAAATCGGGTGACTCAGGTCACCGTTCCACTGCCGAAGCCACTGAAGGGTGGCGCTTTTTGGGTTCGAAGAAAGTGTGGCGCTCTGACTGGACGGAGTACGACACACGTAATCAGCGTAGAATTCAACAGCAAAAGATGAAAGATAGGGCGATGGCACGAAGAAAAGCTAATAAAAAGCAGTTGCATCGGGTAATAAATGATCGCAATAAAAACAGACACCAACGTAGCCGTAATACTGACAAATAAACATCAGACAAATAAACATCAGATATCCAGAAGCAGTTATTATAACTATAACCTCAATGACAACAACAATAGCAACAACAATAGCAACAATAATCGTAACAACAATCGCAACAACAATAGCAGCAATAATCGCAACAACAACAACAATACGCAATGCGGTCGTCCCACAGCTGGCAACTCTCTTCCCCGGGATAAGGATCTACTTGCGGCGGCAAGGGTGCAGGCCTCCGTTTGAAAATCAGCGTGGTATCAGGTTTCAACGTGGTGAAACACTGAATCCATACCCGGTTTTACATCAATTTAACTCAGCTTCCGCACCAGATAGGTTTGTAACCCCCGTCCTGACGAATTCCTTTTCTCAGCGCTGTTCAGCTTGTTCCTGTGAGCATTCGTGTTTTCGTCCAACCTAACGCACTCTTCAGAGGCAGACCATGACGAACCGGTTACAGATGAAAACGGATCAATAGTTTTGCATGATATTTCTAAGTATGACAAATTGCCATTAACTTTATCAGAAACGCTTTCAGAAATTTTGATATATTGTCAAAATTTTAAACGTATGCAGACCGCATCTAAAATGAGCAAAATCTATAGTAATGTATTGAGCTCCTCTTATTCTGTTATTTTAGGCACTGAAACAAGTTGGAGCGATAGCATAAAAAGTGAGGAAATTTTTGGTAGTGGTTTTAACGTATTCAGAGACGACCGAAATCTTTTAGAATCTCAAAAGAAGTCTGGTGGAGGAGTACTTATAGGCGTTTCGGCTCAATTTAATTCTGAAATTCTTCCCACAGTGAAGTTTAAAGAATTTGAACATGTGTGGGTTAAAGCGAACATTTCAGGTGAAATACATGTTTTTGCCTCTGTATATTTCCCACCAGAGCATGCTAATATATCATCGTATGGAGCCTTTTTCAAAATTGCTGAACAAATTTTATTTGAACTTCCGGTCGAGGTCAAAGTTAACCAGCGCAATGCCGATTTTATTCCGGATTCTGAAAATGAAAATATTCTAATCCCAGTCGTAGGAGAAAACGAAACATTGAATTTCATCTTTGACAAAACTGCTAGCATAGGATTAAATTAAATAAATCATGTAAAAATCAACAGAATTGCTATCTTGACCTTTTATTTACAAACACTCAGGAAGATTTCTGTGTATCTGAATCTTTGGCTCCTTTGTGGAAAAATGAAGCTTTTCATACTGCTATTGAATTTTCTTTGTTCATCCATAAAAATCAAGAACCCAACGTCTATGACTTTGAGGAAGTCTTTGAATACCATAAAGCTAATTATGACAATATCAGACGGAAAGTAGGTAATGTCGACTGGCAAAATACTCTTAGGAATGAAGCGAATATTGAAACCGCCCTGGACGTATTTTACAAAATGATTTTCGAAATTATTCATGAAGAGGTGCCCATTAAAAAGAAAAGACGACACGGTAGCTCGAAGCATCCTATTTGGTACAACAGACAAATTAAAAATCTGAAAAATAGGAAACAAAAAGCCCACAAGCTATACAAGAAAAATCAAAATAACGAGCACTTGGAACAATATCTCGACATTTGCGATAAACTAAATATTGCCATAGATTCTGCACTTGCGGATTACAACTCCAAAACTGAAAAGCAGCTTAAATCCAGTCCAAAGAATTTTTTTAACTACGTCAAAACTAAATTAAAATCAGATAATTTCCCATCAACAATGCACTTGGATGACAACGTACATAATAGCCCGAAAGAAATCTGCAACCTATTTGCAACATTCTTCCAAGAAATATATACAACTTTTTCTGAACAAGACCGCGATCGCGATTATTTTGCTTTTCTTCCAGATTTTCCTATGGATATTGGTGTCAGTGGAGGACATTTTCAATGCTCTAAATCATTTGGATTCATCAAAAGGTGCTGGCCCTGATGGAATTCCACCATTATTTATGAAAAACCTAGCAACCGAGCTTACAACTCCATTGTTCTGGCTCTTTAATATGTCTTTGCAATCTGGAGAGTTCCCCAAAACATGGAAGAGTTCTTTCTTAGTACCTATATATAAATCTGGGAAAAAATCTGACGTTCGCAATTATCGTGGAATAGCCATAATCTCCAGCATTCCGAAACTTTTTGAATCAATCATTAACGAAAAAATATTTCTTCAAATAAAAAACAGAATTACTAACCTCCAACATGGCTTCTTCAAAGGTCGTTCGACCTCAACAAATTTACTAGAATTTATTAACAATTCACTGATTGCAATGGACAATGGAAACTATACGTGGAAGCACTTTACACAGACTTTAGTAAAGCATTTGATCGAATCGACATCCCAATGTTACTTTATAAATTAAAAAAGATGGGAATTGAGCCTGAGCTGCGTACGTGGTAAGAATCATATCTATCCAACCGCCAGCAAATAATCAAATTCAAAGGAAAGCAATCTAATCCAATTGAAGTCACCTCAGGAGTTCCACAAGGCTCTCACTTAGGACCTCTATTGTTTATTTTATATGTGAACGTTATTTCCTTCCTTCTCAAAAAACTGAAAGTACTAATCTATGCCGATGACATGAAACTTTACTTGGAGATAAGAAATGCCGAGGATATTGATACATTCCAAAACGAAATTCTAGTTTTCCACACGTGGTGTCAAAAAAGCCTCCTACAGCTAAACGTGAAAAAATGCAATTCAATCACTTTTAGTCGAAAACGACAAACACCGAATGTTGTGATTACCTTAAGAAGACAGACTGTAGCATAATGTGAAAGAATTAGGGATTTAGGCGTTATATTAGATTCCAAGTTAAATTTTATTGATCATTATAACACAATTATTCACATAGCTAACACCATTCTCAGTTTTATAAAACGCTTTAGTTATCATTTTGTAGATCCGTATACAATCAAAACATTATATATTGCTTATGTTAGGTCGATATTGGAATATTGCAGCATCATTTGGTGCCCTTTTTCAAGCACACATGAAGAACGAATAGAATCTGTACAAAAACAATTCATATTATTTACCCTTCGTAAACTAGGTTGGATAGCATTTCCTCTGCCATCTTATGAAGCACGCTGCATGCTTATCAATATACAAACATTGAAGGAACGTCGTGAATTTGAAATGCTTTCGTTCATTAATAATATCGTCTCGCATCGTATTGATTCAGCCGAAATTTTATCCAAATTAAACTTTTATGCACCTTCTCGACAGCTACGAAACCGAAGCATATTTTCAATAACTCCATATCGCACAAATTATGCAAAATATGGCCCTATAAATCGAATGATGGCTGTTTATAACCGCTATTGCGAATCAATTGATTTTACAATGTCCAAACTAAAACTCACACAATATTTTATACATAAAAGAAATTCTAACGCATAAGAAAATGATTCTGTAAAAGCTGAAATTGTTTTATTTATAATAAAATTACGTATATATATATATATATATTTTAGTAAATAAGAAAAATGTTAACATTACTGTAACTATACCAGTCTACATCGATTGACGAAATAAATAAATAAATAAAAAATCGAGAAGATTGGTCCAGGAAATTTTAAGTTACGGTTTACACCGCATTTTGTCGAGGTGCCTCCTGAAGATTCACTGTCTGCATCAAGTGTCAGGTTCAATTTGTTAAGTTATATCTGTCAATTGATTATCAGACAGATTGCAGACTATAGGAAGTATTTATTATTTTGTAACCGGGATTTGAAGCTTTCTCAATTTTTGCATGACGTCGAAAAATTTCGTTGAACTGAACGTTTTAGCAATCCAAGATGCTGAAAGCTCAGCAATTTGGATTTAACCCATTTGACACATTTACTTCGTTGAAAATCAGCTTTTGAGGTTGTCAAATTCTCAGCTCAATTACTGAACTTTTGGTATTTCAGGATTGATTAGGTAATCGTGCTGATAAATTGAATTACTTCATTTTCAGCAAAGTAGGTCTGTCAAATTCTATATGCATGGTTAGTGGAGTAGTTGGGTAGGATAGTATAATAAGCCACATCAGGCTAAAATGTAAGATTTCTTTTCCAATAAGGGACCATCCATAAATGACGTAGCATTATAAGGGGGAGGGGGAGTTTTGTATTTTGTGATGATGTGTGACGACAGGGGGGTAGGGGGTCATGTCATGCTACGTAGCTTCTTTAAAGGGGAATAACTAACATCGTTTTTAATTTTTTTAAAAATTTTTGCGGGGTTAAGGGGGGGGGGGGGGGGGGTAGAGTTACCGTCAAGCTACGTAATTACCATGGGGGGTATTTAGCAGTTTGTGACGAAATGCTACGATGGGGGAGGGGGGTGCTAAAAATCGCTCATAAAATGCTACGTCATTTATGGATGATCCCTAACCACATAATTATCTGAAGCAAAAAAATAATTGTATTTGGCTTTTTCGTGTGCTGCAGAACAGCAACTAATACAAACGTTTCCAAAAAGGTAAGCTTCAATTATTGTTCTGTAAGCATTTGATTTAATTTGAAATCATCTTCTTACAGAGTTTGACAATAGGCAACATCTTGTTTCCACGGATCAATGGGGGTCAGTTTGACAACGTCAACATCGCTTGAAATGTCGTCAACAAACAGCGGTAGCAGTAAACAGTAGAAAACAATGCACACTTCCTCTATTTTTATCATCATTTTGAATATTTTTATTTATACTCTATTTTCTTGAATTTCATTGTAAACCTATTGATAGTTTTTCTGTAATCTTTGTTTATTTTTTTTTCTTTATTTATATTGTTTTATCTAACTTAACTAACTGCGAAGAAACCTAAATTATTTGTGGGTAGCAAGGGAAAAAAACTAGAAACGTTGTGGGAATAATTATATTTGAATATTTATTGTTTTTAGGAAATGATAAATATGGCCCATGTATGTAAGATCCCGCAAAGCGAGGATATCACGAACAGGAACATAGGGTGGTTTTCTTCTGGCTCGTAAGAAGTCTATTAATTGGGATCTGGCTTCACGATATTCAGTGCAAGACCAAACAACATGTTCAATGTCTTCGTAACCCTCTCCGCAAGCACATTGATTATCTTCTGCGATCCCAATACGGCGGAGATGCGCATTCAACGTATAATGGTTGGACATGAGCCTAGACATCATACGAATGAAGTTTCAACTTACATCCAACCCTTTGAACCATGCCTTCGTTGATACTTTAGGGATAATGGAGTGCAACCACCGTCCCAGATCACCATTGTCCCATTACGTTTGCCAACTAGTAAGCGTCCTCTGACGAGAAGCGCTATAAAAATCATTGAAGGCAATAGGTCTTTCATAGATGCCACCGTCCAGTGCCCCTATTTTGGCTAAATTATCCGCTCTCTCATTACCCGGTATGGAGCAATGAGCGGGAATCCACACTAAGGTAATTTGATAAGATTTATTTGTTAATTTAGTTTAGTATTCTCGTATCTTCTTGAAAAAGAATGGAGCGTGATTATCAAGCTTTAAAGACCGTAGTGCCTTAATTGTGCTGAGGCTATCTGTGAGGATGAAATAATGGCTTGGAAGTAAAGTATCAATGATTTCCAGACTGTAGTGAACTGCTGCTAGTTCGGCTGTGTAAACAGAGGCAGGTTCTGCAAGCTTGAAAGAGATCGAGGTGTTATTGTTGAAAATACCGAAGCCAGTGGCCTGATTGATTCGTGACCCATCAGTGTAGAACATTTTATGGCAGTCAATGTGTTGGTATTTACTAATGAATATTTTAGGGATCTCCAGAGAGCACAGGTGATCCGGGATTCCCCTAAATTTCCTCTTGCATGGACGTGTCGAAAAATAAAGTGGAATCGGGAGTATCTAGTATATTAACACATGTCAGAACATAACTAGAAGGCGTTATTTATGCCATGTTACTAAGTTTTAAAATCTAAATCTAAAGTCGCGTTTTCAGAATTTTGAAATTCTGCTGGGTTATTGAGATATAGCGAAACACGATTATGACAAGCGTCAATTTCTCGAGTGATCGAGCTGTGCTATCTTATGACAAAGAAAAAAGAGACAACATTCTTAGTTTGTTAGCTTGCTATAAGCCGATAAGGTTATAGCAAGCCAACAGATGTCTCTGATGACATAGGTAATTCCTATGCAGATCAACCATAAACATTAGCTAGGTTCTTGTCTCGGGAGAAAAACTTTTCCTACCATAGTTTTTTTTCTGGGAATGGTTGGCTTATATATTCATGATTATTGAACAAATTTCCTTTTGAGATTTCCACTAGTTTTGGAAAGTATACCGAAATGTAGTGGTGGATTATGCAAGAAGAACATTTGTTTCGTCTAGTCACCTGTCAACAATAACATTGTTTGATATACATTGTCTCTAAATTGTCAATGAAACCAATTTTTGTTCATTGTTTTTCCTGAATAAATGAGGAAAATTGGAAAAACTTTGTGTTCTAATACCATCATTTTGTAACCTGATATTGCTGCTATCGCATGGAAAAGTATGATATTGGACATAGTGATCTATAACGCATAATTTTACGAATCAGTTATAATTCATTTTTATATGAAATCTTCTGTACACATTTGTGACACCTCATACATATTT
Organism: Topomyia yanbarensis; assembly: GCF_030247195.1. Lineage (NCBI taxonomy): Eukaryota > Metazoa > Arthropoda > Insecta > Diptera > Culicidae > Topomyia > Topomyia yanbarensis. The sequence continues at coordinate 196,826,291 of NC_080672.1, read as the reverse complement.
TATCATCAATACACACTTATGACACGTATGTGAGCGACTTTGGTTTACATTTTAAGCAAAAACGTTAAATGTAGTCAACCGATCTTCACACAAATCGAGAGTTTACTTCAGAAAAGATACAAGCATTGAATGCCTTCTCCGAAAAGCTTCTAACATTTATAAATTTTAAGATATTCAATCTCAAACTTTAAAAATCGTTTTTCTCGAAAAGTGCTAAATGGCGCTTGTCTTAAGATAGCACAACAGCGACGACATGTGATTGAAGTACACTGCCTGTCATGAATCTGGTTTGGGATTGAAGCTCGACAAATCTTTCAAAATTTTCAATTACCAGTGGATTCATAACCTCACATCGTATAAGTAACCGTAACCTCACATCGTATAAGTGCAATCTAACGGAAGTGATGTCGAGCATAGAGATAGATCTAATGCACTTGGTCGTGCGGGTGGTCTGGGGATGCGTGTTATTTCGCCTGTGTTTAAAACTGTCATATTGAGCTCGTCACAAACATTGTATATCAAAGAGGATCGATTATCGTTGAAAAGGGAACCCCACAATACTCCGTGCGAGTTGAAGTCTCCCAGTATCAGCCGCGGAGCAGCCATGGATTCCACTACCTCAAAAATCTGACGTTGTCCAATTTGAGCTTTTGGGAGGAATACATATATATATAGAAGCGATAGACATGTCTTTGCCTTTAATGTTCGTTTGGACAGCTACAGCCTCAATGCCCGCGAACAAGGGGATGTTTATTCTATAGAAAGAATAGCACTTTTTAATTCCTAGAAGCACTCCTCCATGTGCACAGTGTCGCCTAGCCGGACAAAACCTCAAAATTTTATTTTTGATTTTTCATGATTTAGCATTTTTCTCTGTTTCTTAACAGGCTGAATAGAGTCTTCTCGAAATATTAAGTACCGAGGACGATAGTTCGATTTTTTACATGACTTCAAAGGTGAAATAGATAATGAATTCTGAAGAAAACTATTTTCAAACATAAGTTATTCAAATGAATATATCTTTTTAGTTAAGATTCCGATTGGGATCAAACTGATTTCATGTGAAAGGTTATTCGCTGGACTTATAGCTGCCATTCGATTTAGTCGATACAAGCCTTTCTTCTCGCTCAGACATGAAAAACAAATAATAAATCGAGCAATAGTTTAAAGTTATAATGTTCAAAGTGGCTGTACTTTTTTTGAAATTGTTCGGAAAGATCGGTTGTTGTTCACGATACTTGAAAATTAGTGCACTTTCCGAAAATGAATATCTTGTTTTGCCCCTTTCTGCCCCGAGGTATGAAAAAGGTGATTTTTCATGATACGTCTGAAGGAGACGCATGGTAGCCTTTGACTACCCAGGGTTCGCAATATAATTTATGGTGTGTATTTATTATCAACAATTGAAAAAATGTATATTCTGCTAAAAAATTCACCGCGCCTATTTTTTTGAAAATGAATTTTTGGAAATATTGCACTCTATATTCGTAAATGTTGAATTTTCGAACCACCCTAAATGCCAAAATTTTGAGGTAATAGAAACCAAAAAAAAATAAACATCAAATATGAATTCAGCGTCACAAAATTACACTAATGTGAAGTTTTCATCAAATTCGGGCCACTTTTGAGGTTTTGTCCGACTTTTGTATGGAAGGTGATCACTGTGATACGGGGTGTCTCGGTCTAGGCGAATAATGTTGAAATCATTCAAGTTGAAATTAATGTTTGAGGTAAGCCATGTTTCTTATAAAGCAAAAGCATCGCATTTCAAATTATGCAGCAAAATTTTTAAAGAGTCAATTTTAGGTATGATACTTCTGCAATTCCACTATAAAACAGTGATGGAATCTTTCACTGGAGGATGTGAATTATCCATCGAAAGATACAATCGCTGCAAGGATGGGCCATTGAGCAATCAGCTGCTCTAAAAATGTTCTAATTGTTAGGAGGAACGCTGAAAGTATACTTTTTAGTGGTTCAGAAATATTGAATGCTTTGAAAATTCAATCAACAATTTCAGAAAATTTTAATAAACCTATCCCCGGTTGAGGCTCAGAGGAAGTTGAAGTTTTATTATTTTCAGTAATTGTGTTCTGTTTGGATTGTACATTACCAAAACCGGGAGGGACTGGCTTCGGTATGGCATCGGAATTCTTTAGCTTTGGCCGCAATTTATTTGTTGGAGGAGAAATTGTAAGGCCCTTGCTTGGCAGTTTGGGAAAAGAGGATTGTTTTCTTTTCCTGGATCCTCTAGGTAAAACAAATGATGTACCTTCGGACGCTTTGTCAGAGTCAGACTCTTTCGGAAATAGAATAGCGTATCTGTTTTCTGGGACCGTGGGTTCAGGAGTAGCATTTTTCAGTATTTCTGCATAAGAGCGCTTAGACCTCTCCTTCAAGGATCGTTTAATTTTATCCTCCCGCAATTTATATATGGGACATGCAAGGAGCTCGTGTGAATTTTCTCCGCAATGTAAACATTTTTCTAAGTTTTTCTTGCATGTATCTTCTTGGTGAGGTCCCCCACATTTGCCACACCGTACCTTATTGGAACAGTAAGTGGCTGTGTAGCCAAGCTGTTTACAATTGAGGCAATTCAACACACGAGGGAGGAAAAGGCGAACGGGGAGACGAATTTTATTAATAAGAACATGGCTAGGCAAAGCAGACCCAGCGAAAGTTACACGAAATGAATAGGATGGTCGGTAAACTTTTTTCTCTTCTTCAATTGATACTGAATACAATTGCTTAACATCGAGTATTTTTACTTTATTAAGCAGGGTGTTCTTGAAACAACCAACACCATGCTTAAGTATATCCTCGGCAGTGAGGCTGGGTTCGGAGATGACTCCATCGCATTCTATATCGCGCGAAAGTATATAAACTTTATATTCACGCGTGAAGAGTTCACAGGCTACTATCTCGTTAGCTTGTCCAATGTTATCAATGCTAACTCGAAGTTTGTCTTTATTTACTTTCACGATCTCTGTTACAGCAGAAAATCGTGAAGTCAGATCCCGTGCAATTTGGACAAGGTTTAATGGCTTTCCTTTCCGCCTGAAGAAAACTTGCCAAGGTCCAGAAGACCCTTGAGGGTATTATTTTATTCTATGGTGAGTTGAGGGAGAGGGATCAGTAGAATTTTGCTATTGTGAAATAGAGGATTCCATCTCACTATCCTCCATCTCGCCTACCATACACAATAAATGGATTAAATACTAACACTAGCAGAATTATACTAAAAATCTACCTGTCCTTCGAAGAGTTGTAGTTTCACGCTGTCTTCCTCTGTCACACGCTCGGGTTGAACACAGCGTAACCACCACTACCAAGATGGAGCCGCTATTTACCTGTGGGTCCAGTGGTATTTCCTTACTACGCAACTAGCACAGATGAATAAGTGATGATGAAGCGAGACGCTTCACCAACAAGATGCAGCTCTGTCTCACTTCGTCACAAGCGCCAACTGTGTGCAGCGCAACCACTACCACCACCAAGGTGAGGCCGCCGCTTACCTGTGGGTCCAGAGGTATTCCCCATACCACGCAGCGTGGCTAGGTACACAAATACTCAAAATCCCGCATCTGCACTAATACGGATGAATGAGTGATGATGAAGCGAGCCGCTTCACCAACCAGATGCAGCTCTGTCTCACTCCGCCGCAAGCAAAATAAAGTTGTATACCATGTTCACATTACAGAGTTAAAACATGTTATAATAATTAGCAACAAGAAAAATGTCATCGAGATAGCGTTAAAACACGTTTTAACTTGTTTTGTGTACGCAGTATCAGCCTCTTGGATCTTAAATAATTCTAATGTTACTTTGTTTAAGCTAATTCGAGGATTCCAAAATTATTTTAAAAATATAAATACATCAGACTACTAAATGGCATAAATAGTGAATTTTCAATTAACCTCATTGTATGGTTTTTAACATTGCCGTGTATTGCCGGTCAGAACGCAGTAATGCAAATGGCAGCATCATGTTACCGGAAAAAGACAAAAATATGCCATGCTCCTCTTGCGCATACTTCGTTATTTTCAATCATGTCTTTGGCTTTCTTCTTGATCAATATGGCTCTCTTTGCTCGCAATCAAGATGGCCATAAATAAACCAGTTTTAACTGGTAGGAAAGACAAGCACCGTCGAACTATATCTACCTGTATCTTTGATTTCTCTGTTCTTTCCTTCTCTCTACACGCTTGATTCCAATTGCTCATCAAAGAGTTACAGGAGAGCATTTGGATAATTCGAATCGATTATCGCATATTCAGATCAAAGTTGTTTTTGCGAATTATAATCAAAACTGCTACAAGAATTGTTTTGATTTTTTTCTTTTACATATCGCTGTGAGAATAAGTGGGATCATTTTATTACTTAATATAAATCAATAACATATTATCACGAATTATTGCCCATATATCTGTCGTATCTCACATCAAAGAAAGTGAATAACGAAAAAAATAGTTTTTTGCCTTTCTCATATAGAAAGGTTATGCAATCACTCTGAAAAACGTCAACCTAATCCCGGCCCGGAGGGCCGAGTGTCATATCCCATTCGACTCAGTTCGTCGAGATCGGAAAAAGTCTGTATGTGTGTGTGTATGTATGTATGTGTGTGTATGTGTGTGTGTATGTGTGTGTGTATGTGTGTGTGTGTGTGTGTGTGTGTGTGTGTGTGTGTATGTATGTGCGTATGTGTCAAATAATGTCACTCATTTTTCTCAGAGATGGCTGGACCGATTTGCCCAAACTTAGTCTCAAATGAAAGGTGCAACCTTCCCATCGGCTGCTATTGAATTTTGGATCGATCGGAATTCTGGTTCCGGAATTACGGGTTTCAGAGTGCGGCCACACAGAAATTTCTCATATAAACTATAGGAAAAATTAAAAACTGAATTTTTATTTTTGATGCTAAATGTGTTCAAGGTGCATGAAACGTCGAGATTTGATGCAAACTCGAAAAAAAAATTTGACTACGATTCACTTTTTTGGATTTTGGCACATTTTTGCCTTTCTCATATAGAAAGGTTATGCAATCACTCTGAAAAACGTCAACCTAATCCCGGCCCGGAGGGCCGAGTGTCATATCCCATTCGACTCAGTTCGTCGAGATCGGAAAAAGTCTGTATGTGTGTGTGTATGTATGTATGTGTGTGTGTATGTGTGTGTGTATGTGTGTGTGTATGTGTGTGTGTGTGTGTATGTGCGTATGTGTCAAATAATGTCACTCATTTTTCTCAGAGATGGCTGGACCGATTTGCCCAAACTTAGTCTCAAATGAAAGGTGCAACCTTCCCATCGGCTGCTATTGAATTTTGGATCGATCGGAATTCTGGTTCCGGAATTACGGGTTTCAGAGTGCGGCCACACAGAAATTTCTCATATAAACTATAGGAAAAATTAAAAACTGAATTTTTATTTTTGATGCTAAATGTGTTCAAGGTGCATGAAACGTCGAGATTTGATGCAAACTCGAAAAAAAAATTTGACTACGATTCACTTTTTTGGATTTTGGCACATTTTTGCCTTTCTCATATAGAAAGGTTATGCAATCACTCTGAAAAACGTCAACCTAATCCCGGCCCGGAGGGCCGAGTGTCATATCCCATTCGACTCAGTTCGTCGAGATCGGAAAAAGTCTGTATGTGTGTGTGTATGTATGTATGTGTGTGTATGTGTGTGTGTATGTGTGTGTGTATGTGTGTGTGTGTGTGTGTATGTGCGTATGTGTCAAATAATGTCACTCATTTTTCTCAGAGATGGCTGGACCGATTTGCCCAAACTTAGTCTCAAATGAAAGGTGCAACCTTCCCATCGGCTGCTATTGAATTTTGGATCGATCGGAATTCTGGTTCCGGAATTACGGGTTTCAGAGTGCGGCCACACAGAAATTTCTCATATAAACTATAGGAAAAATTAAAAACTGAATTTTTATTTTTGATGCTAAATGTGTTCAAGGTGCATGAAACGTCGAGATTTGATGCAAACTCGAAAAAAAAATTTGACTACGATTCACTTTTTTGGATTTTGGCACATTTTTGCCTTTCTCATATAGAAAGGTTATGCAATCACTCTGAAAAACGTCAACCTAATCCCGGCCCGGAGGGCCGAGTGTCATATCCCATTCGACTCAGTTCGTCGAGATCGGAAAAAGTCTGTATGTGTGTGTGTATGTATGTATGTGTGTGTGTATGTGTGTGTGTGTGTATGTATGTGCGTATGTGTCAAATAATGTCACTCATTTTTCTCAGAGATGGCTGGACCGATTTGCCCAAACTTAGTCTCAAATGAAAGGTGCAACCTTCCCATCAGCTGCTATTGAATTTTGGATCGATCGGAATTCTGGTTCCGGAATTACGGGTTTCAGAGTGCGGCCACACAGAAATTTCTCATATAAACTATAGGAAAAATTAAAAACTGAATTTTTATTTTTGATGCTAAATGTGTTCAAGGTGCATGAAACGTCGAGATTTGATGCAAACTCGAAAAAAAAATTTGACTACGATTCACTTTTTTGGATTTTGGCACATTTTTGCCTTTCTCATATAGAAAGGTTATGCAATCACTCTGAAAAACGTCAACCTAATCCTAATTTTTTTTTAGACTCGTTTAGGGTTTCTGGATTTTAACAGGGGCGTAGTTGATGGTTTACGGAGAGGGGTTACACCCCCCCTCTACTGTTCGCGCCCCTCCTTTAAAAATCTCCTTAAATCACCCCTCAGACCACCACCCCAACCAGCCCTCATACCCCTCCCTTCAACCCCATCATCTTTAAACCACCACTACATTACAAAGCATACCAATTTAAGCTGGGGAGTCGTTCGTTCATGGGACTTTCGCCCTCCTCACATACCCACCCCCGCATGACAAAATGAGTTAGCAAGCAGATAACATTGATCTAATGCTGATTAGGCTAATGAAGTATGATATTTTTTTGTTTCAAGTGTTTCACCGTCGACACGTAGCTCATCAAGTTCGTGGCTGGCATGCCATTGTGTATAAGTGCAAAGTGTACTAAGAATGTAATGGACATTTCCACGATTATGTTGAACATAAAAAGTCTCCGTGCCATAGTTTAGAGAAATGAGAAAGGCATAATTGCACCGCTAGGTAGATTAAAACAGGTTTTTTTTCTTTGGATAGATCCAAATAAATGACAATCGGATGTAGATCGTAAAATGCATTATTTTATAAATTTTCTTATTTTCACTTCCAGTTCACAAATTTAATCAGAATGTAAACTGCTTACAAAGTAACTCCAAAAATACCCTAAGCAAAGATTAAATAGAAGATTTTAAATATACGCATTTTTCCTATATGAATAAACTCACATAAAACATCAAAATACAAATATTTTAAAATTGATTGCGAACGCAACGGCGATCAATATATTTGTTCGTAAAAATATATTACTAGGATGCTCAAAACTTTCACTTCTGTTTTAATGTACTTATTATTTTATTTATAAAATCGTAGAAATTTTGTTGACAAATAAAATCGTACCAATCTGCATTGATGCATTACAGAAATATGCAATCCACAATATGAAATATAAAACTTGTGATCATTCTGTCAAAGTTTAATTTTTTGTTTGACCTTTGATTACTTTTTTAAGCTTCGCTGAAAAAACGTGTACAATTCCAATTCGCAGAGTGGGATCTAACCTTTATTTATAATTTATATTTAATCCAAACTTGTGAAAATTAGCTTGAAACGAATATAAATATTCTCCCCCCGTGTCGACAGGTATCGTGTTCAATTAGAATGATATTATAAGCAGTGAAGCGCAGGACCGTCAGTTGTCTTCTACAAATTCGTCGTGTTTTTATTGCTTTTTATCGGTGTTTTAAGTCGTTTTGCGAGGAGATTATTAGTGCATTTGGAAGCTCGTCAAACGAAGATTCCTGTGATATTTTTGGTGTGTCGGTATTCGTGAACTAACTTGCACAGAAGGTGATTAAAGAAACGTTATAGTTACACCCAAGCGAAGTGATACAATTGTGCTGCTTGGCGGGCGACCTACGGGTCAGCGGCCGCGGGGATGACCACAACGCTACAATGCGGTGCGTGTACGAGAGCGAAAGGCGAAGAGAATGAAAAAGTTTTCTGCTACGGCCCGTGTGGAGTGATACTGCATTTAAAGTGTACAGATGATATCGATAAGCATGGGCTGAAAGCAATGACAACAAATCGCGGGTTAAAATATTTGTGCCATGGCTGTCGGAAGCATCAAAGCGGTCACAACGATATTCTGGCCAAATGTAATAGCATTCTAGTGGAAATAACTGAAAGAATGAAGTTGTGGAAAAATGAAATGAACGAGAAGATTGAGTTGGAAGAATGCTATTGGGTCACAGATACAACGTGCAGTTGAAAGTGTCAAGCTAGAAATCTTGCGGGAATTAACTGAAAGCAAAAAATTGGTCGAACAGAAATCGTGCACATTTGCTGAAGTTTTGAAAAACGGAAGTGTTGCTGGCGAAAAAGATGCTACACCGGCTGGTCCGAGCAGGAATCTCAGGCCTAGAAAACGGCCCAGAGTTGAAAATGAACAAAAATTTGGTGAAAGCTCGAGTTCGTTGAAACCATACTCGCAAGTTAATGAAAAGTGTAACAGTGAAACCCCGAAACAGCCTCGTAAGAATGAACCCGTTATTTTAGTGCGCCCTAAAGAATTGAATCAAAGTGCTAGGAAAACAAAGAATGAATTGCGTAGCCAAATTGACCGTGCATCGAATAAAATTCAAACTGTTCGAGAAGGCAATGGTGGCTCAATCATCCTCGGTATGAAAGGTGCGGAGGCAATAGAATCAGTTGTGGCAGTGGTGAGAGAGAAGTTTGGGGAGAATTATGAAATCTCAGTTCCGAAACCGGCAAAACCAAGATTGAAGATTGTGGGGATTGCGGAACAGTTGTCAGAGAGTGAACTTAAAAATAGCCTGGAAGAACAAAATGAATCAGTGAACTTAACAGAGTTAAAACTCATAACGTTATTTAAAACTAAGCGGAATGATTACACAGCATATAATTATGTGATTGAAGTGAATGCTGATTCGTTTGAGACCATGCTCAAGTTAGGGCGTGTAAACATTGGCTGGGAAAGATGTAGAGTGGTTGAGTGTTTTGGAATAGTACGTTGCTTTAAATGCTGTGCGTATGGACATAAGAGTACTGAATGCAAAAACTCTCAGGTCTGCTCTAAATGCGCAGGGACCACATTATAGCAGAATGTGCATCAGAATTACTTTGTTGTGCTAATTGCGCTCAGATGAATAGGGACCGGAAGCTGAATCTGGAGACAAAACATGCAGCCTACAGTTTCGAATGCGCTGTGTATAGGAAGCTTGTTGAAAGAAAGCGTCAGCAAATTAGTCGTGACGAATAGCAATTACCGTTGACCAGCATACCAGGATATCTGAACGGATTACTTTCTGTTACTCCAGGTAAAGCCAAAGAGGGTATATGTCCTCTCAAAGCTACCCTTGATACTGCACCCCCTCAAAATAATTTTCGGTTCCAGTCTTCTGTTGGACAACATACTCCCTGCTCCGTAGCTGATATTCATCCAGCAATCTGCAATCCAAACGATGATGAACTCGCAACTGTTTCTCCAGGTAAAGCCAAAGAGGGTATATGTCCTCTCGAAGCTACCCTTGATACTGCATCCCCTCAAAGTAATTTTCGGTTCCAGTCTACCGTTGGACAACACACTCCCGGCTTCGTAGCTGATATTCATCAAGCCATCTGCAATCTAAATTATGATGACCTCACAACTGTTTCTCCAGGTAAAGCCAAAGAGAGTATATGTCCTCTCGAAGCTACTTTTGATACTGCACCCCCTCAAAGTAATTTTCGGTTCCAGTCTACCGTTGGACAACACACTCCCAGCTCCGTAGCTGATATTCATCAAGCCATCTGCAATCTAAATTATGATGACCTCATGACTGTTTCTCCAGGTAAAGCCAAAGAGGGTATATGTCCTCTCGAAGCTACCGTTAGACAACATACTTCCGACTCCGTAGCTGACTTCCACCTAGCTATCCGTGACTCAAATTATGAAGACACCACGACTGTTTCTCCAGGTAAATGCCAGGAATGTATATGTTCCTCCGAAGATAGACATACAGATACTGCCTCCCTTCAAATGAATTCCCGTTCCCAGCTCAGAATATACTACCAGAACGAGAGAGGACTACGCACAAAGATCGATGAGCTGTTCGTAGCTGTAACCGACGCAGAGCACGATGTCATTATCCTGACAGAAACATGGCTGAACGACGAAATCAATTCCCTGCAGCTGTTTGGATCTAGATATACGGTCTATCGTAACGATCGTGACCCAGTCATTTCTGGTAAAAAAAAGGGGCGGGGGTGTACTTATAGCTGTTTCTAATCGGTTAGCGTCTAAACAAAAAAGTTTTAACAGTAACGGCGTAGAACAACTCTGGGTAAACCTTAATAGCCATGGTATTAACACATGCGTGGACGTCGTATACCTCCCTCCGGACTCCGCAGATAACATAAACGTTATTCAATCCGCACTTGACATTGCTAATTCGCTAGAACCCCAAGCTTCTCATTTGTTATTTGGAGATTACAACCAGCCTGGTCTTGTATGGAAAACGACTTCTTTCGGTTATGCTTACGTCGACCATTCCGACTCATCTCTTTCGAGATCTAGCGTTGCTTTACTAGACGGGATGTCATTACTCAACATGCTGTAAATGTGTACCATCACGAACAGACCAAATCGCACGTTAGATCTTCTGTTTGTAACTGCCATGTCTATCGTGCAGATGAGCCACTCGTTGAAATAGATTCGCATCACCCTCCCCTCTTAGTTGAGCAGACCTGTCCTGGACAGGTTATTTTTGACGAGATTCTTGACGATTTGAAGTATAACTTTTCAAAAACCGATTTTCCTGGACTCAACAACTCACTGCAAACGATTGACTGGGTGACTTTGCTCAATAACGCAACCGATGTAAATGACGCAGTAGAAAAGTTCTCATCGATCCTGACCCAACTGTTTGAAATATATGTCCCAGCCCCGCGTCCTAAACCAAAACCACTTTGGTCCAATCGACGTCTCCGAGAACTTAAACGACTGAGGGCAGCCGCGCTTCGGCACTACACCAACCGACGAAATCCCAATACAAAGCGGGAATTCATATATGCTAGCAACAATTACAAAGCTTATAACCGCTTTCTATACTCTCGGCATGTATTACAAACGCAATCTGACCTTGAGCTAAATCCCAAACTTTTCTGGTCTTTTGTAAATGAGAAGCGTAAGGAGAGTGGACTTCCTTCTAGTATGGCAAATGAAACTTCTAGCACGACTCGCGGTATCTGTAACCTGTTTGCAAAACATTTTTCGAGTGCATTTGAAACAGTTCCGACTACTCCAGAACAGGTTGAAATCGGACTACGAGATGTTCCCAGGGGTGTGATGGACCTAGGTAACATCCATTTTACGGAGGAAGACATTGTTGCTGCTATTGATAAATTGAAATCTTCGACTTCGGCTGGTCCTGATGGGATTCCTGCCATTATTTTAAAAATATGTTCGAGTGTCCTTTCCGCTCCCCTAAAGCTGATTTTTAATCTATCTTTGTCGCAAGGGACGTTTCCTCTTTGTTGGAAAAAATCGGTTATGTTTCCTGTTTTTAAAAAAGGTGATAAGCAGGACATAGCAAATTATCGGGGCATAACCTCTCTCTGTGCGGGGTCCAAGTTATTTGAAATTCTAGTAAGCAATGTATTGTTCCGGGAAGCCAAAACATATATATATATATATATATATATATATATATATATATATATATATATATATATATATATATATATATATATATATATATATATATATATATATATATATATATATATATATATATATATATATATATATATATATATATATATATATATATATATATATCAACAGATCAACACGGGTTCTTCCCAGGTAGATCAACATCCACGAATTTAGCACAATTCACTTCACATTGTATTAAAAGTATTGAATGCGGAGCACAAGTGGATACTATTTATACATATCTAAAAGCAGCGTTCGATCGTGTTGATCACTCGCTATACCTTGTAGGCCGCACCTTATCTGTCAAACTAGGAAATGTTGAGTCACATGAGTTTATAAACTTATCAGGTGTGCCCCAGGGTAGTAATCTTGGACCCTTGCTGTTCTCCTTGTTCTTCAATGACGTTTGTAATGTCCTTCCACCAGGATGCAAACTTATCTATGCAGATGACCTTAAACTGTTTCTTATTGTACGATCTGAATTGGACTGCATTGAACTACAGCGACAACTAGATGAATTTTGTAACTGGTGCACTCGAAATCAGTTGACTATCAGTGTATCCAAATGCTCAGTAATTTCTTTCACGCGCAGAAAAAATCCAATTTTGTGGTGTTATACTATCTCAGGGAAACTACTGGATAGAGTATCAGTTGTCCGGGACCTTGGTGTACAGCTGGATTCTAAATTGAAGTTCAGAGATCACTATTCCCACATCATTGCGAAAGCCAACCGGAACCTTGGTTTTATCATTAGAATAGCCAAAGAGTTTACCGACCCATACTGTCTGAGAGCACTGTACTTCTCTCTTGTACGCTCCATCCTGGAAGCTTCAGCTATCATTTGGTGCCCGTACACAAATGTCTGGATTACCAGAATTAAATCTATACAAGCTAGGTTTCTCCGATATGCCCTTAAAACCCTGCCATGGCGCAACCCGATAGAGTTGCCACCTTACATTGAACGCTGTCGTCTACTCGACATGGACCCTCTTTCATAAAGGCGAAATATATCCAGAGCCGTGTTTGTAGGGAAAGTTCTAACTGGTGAAATAGATGCCCCAAATATACTTTCTCAGATTAATATAAATGTGCCCGCTAGAAGTATAAGATCGTGGAATTTTTTAAGACTTGACTATCAAAGTTCTGATTATGGACAGAATGAACCCATAAGGGCGATGTGTAGCGTATTTAATAATGTTTATGAATGTTTTGACTTCTCTGTATCAAGTGACGTTTTTAAAAATAGGCTTAAACGGCTGACTTAGTGCATAAGATGTGATTTAGATAGTGATTTTGATTTGTTAGATGTACTATTAGTAACACATTGTAATGTAATGTAATGTTATGTAATGTAATGTGTAATATTGTTTAATATGTATATGTGAAAAGATAATGAGGTTTTTACGCGCATTCGGAGGTTGTTTGATGGACTCCAAATGGGCTTTTCCTCATTCTATATTTCATGTAGACCATGTAGGTCAGATGAAAAATAAAATAAATAAATAAATAAAAAAAATAAATAAATAAATAAAATATTCGCAGTTCACTTTGAATTCAAATTGAAATATTTCAAACCATTTTTTAATCAAAGTTTAAAATAACTATCATGGCACCAGTTACAAACGATGGTTCAACCACTTCAAACTTATTTTCTTTTGTGCATTGCACTGCATTGTCACTACAAAATGCTGTACATCATCGGCCAACTATTAACTATCCAATAAGTTAAAGTTCTAAGTTCAGAAACATATCAGTTACATGTTGACAAAATTGTTCTCACACGCTATGGAACGAGACATATGAAGAAGAAAAGCTATTTTACTGCAAGAAAACATCGGAATGAAAAACAATTCTCCATGTTGTCTAATTTACTCATTTTCTTTAACATGAATTTGTTGCTTTTTAACATTGTCGTGTATCGCACATCAGAACGCAGCCATATAAATGACAGCATCGTTGGGTTAAAGCTTACCAAATAGCTTAGGCCGGTTTAAAAGTTAATTCGGTTTAAAAATAGTACGCGTTTGAGCTTACGACTATGAGTGCACGCTGCTTTTAAAATATAGCGAAATCGTCTGAGAGCACCAGAGCACAGTGGTTTAAATCGCGAAAAACGTGATCGTTTTGAATAACTTCGAAATGGTTAGTTATAGCGATATAATACCTTCGGAAGAATTTATGATGATGAGACGCCCCATCTTTTTAAGTCAAAGTTTTGATGATTAATCTTCCTATAAGTGAGATTCAAAATTTATTTCTCGTATAATTAGATAGCGAGTTGATGTATTCTGCAAAGTTGTAGTAATTTCTTCCACAAGAAACTTTGCTGAAGGTGGTAATAGTCTATCTTTAATAATCTTTGACATATAGAGCATTATTAGAGAAAATACCGAAAAAATCAATTTTTCATTACAACTTCTTTACAAGATTTTTTGGAAGTTCAAAATGTTCCACAAAACTGCAACAATCAATGAAATACAAAATTTTGGCGAAGGAAGCAACTTAATATTTTGCGCTGTTTCTGAGATATTTACGATATTTGTTCGAAAAATGGCCTACTTTGCACTCATATAAATCAAAAACGGGCAGACCTCTCAGTATGCACTTGAAAGTACAAGAAAGATGCTACAAGATTATGCATGATTGACTTGTATTCGTTTGTATCCATGGCTGTGGAAGCAGGATTCAAAGAATATGATTTATTAGTCTAAAATCTTGATACGAAACATATTGGGTAGAGCTGAAGAGATAAAGTGGTACTATCTTCGCCAAAGTTTTGGGGTATATTATTACAAGAAACATTGTCGAAGACAGCGGCCTTCTATCGTGGCTGGTTTTGACGTAGGACTACGTCTTTGTTTTCGATATAGGGGTGCACGTTGCAAATTCTACAAAAATGGTATGTAACGAAAAGTGGTCCAATTTTAAACGCATATAATTCAGCCATCTCACGATAAATTTTCAAATTTTTTGCGCATATCGCCCCGAAATACTTCTAAGAATAGATTCCAATAGATAAACCCAAAGATTTTTGACATCGTGGCACTGAAAATTTAAATAAAGAACAACCTAGTCAACATATCGCGTATTTACACACAGAAGATAGCGCTTCCCTAGTCCAGCACGACAGATTTGTGTACCTAGCGCGCTACGCTTCTATGAATGACGTCATCATCGACTATTTAAACGGACGGATTTCGCCGAAACGCTCAGTTGCCTCTTGAACAGCAAGCGGAGCAGATCACTGCGCTATGTGTTTTCACAGCCAGTGTAGCTGAGTTAGAAGTTCGTTACACTGCTTGTGGAGGTACGCTACCCAGTGCTGTCCAACACGCGACTGAGCTAGTCTGTTCGAATACTATGCTTTATTTGTGTTGTCCTCGTATCCAGCACACTTTTATGTATAATTATTCGTACACAAAATCGTTTGTACATGCGAGCTCCATTTGCAAACACAGTTAACATAGTATCGTGGTATTAGCTGTCTCTTTCGCTCTACCCATCATTATCAGTGTTGATTCATTTTGCTTTGTCCGCTTGGGTTCAATGTTGAGACGAATGTGTAGGTAGGTAGATCTAATTTGTTACTAAATTGCACAACGAAAGTTTATTATTTACGTTCGATCAATTCATTGATTCATGTCCCTTTCACGTGATTCATTTCCACTCAGCCTATAGTATTTTGATCCAACTAATAGGTACATACTACAAAGCCTATGTATGAATGAATACGCTGTCACTTGAAAAACCGTTGCAAAAACGCATCCGAATCCATATATAAAATTATTTTATCCTTTTTTTTATTTCGACTATGTTAGTCACATTTTCTTTTTTTACATTTTAACGACATTCAATTAGCTAGAGATTACTTGGTAGGGAAAGTTATGAAAATTAGAGCCATAGTACTCAAGTGAGATGTGAAGTAAATAGATCGGAAAACTAGAAGTGGCAGGGTCATTGGAACAGGCTTAATATCGTACGGGCTCAATCTTTGTCTTCTGTTAATGAGGGTCGAGCTTAGGCAGTATAACTACGAATCACCCGAGTTCACTAACATGTGTCCTGGTAATGACAGACGTGTCCATCTTTACCGTGACAACCGACTTGG
Organism: Topomyia yanbarensis; assembly: GCF_030247195.1. Classification (NCBI taxonomy): domain Eukaryota; kingdom Metazoa; phylum Arthropoda; class Insecta; order Diptera; family Culicidae; genus Topomyia; species Topomyia yanbarensis. The sequence goes on along the minus strand of NC_080672.1, from coordinate 196,810,356 downwards.
GTACTATGGCTCTAATTTTCATAACTTTCCCTACCCAGTAATCTCTAGCTAATTGAATGTCGTTAAAATGTAAAATTATTTTATATTCTTGTTTCGATATATGATTAAGGCCACTGCATTCGCTACATTATTATGCGTACTTTAGGAAAATTACGATAATGGCAAAGTATAACTAGAAAGCTTGGTCTAAACATGAAATGTGATTATATTGCCTAAAATTTGATTTTTCTTCACTGGTCCGGGTTTTTTACCACACACAATCGAAAAGTTTTTACAAGCTAATCTTATGCTATAAAGATTTAGCTCCAGATATTAGTTCGGTCACAGTTTTCTGTCTTCTTTCTTCAGATCTTCTTAAATAAGTTTAATCGGATTCGATTATCTACTACAAATGAAGTGACTTGATAATCAAGAAGGTTTAGTTCAATACGTAACATTCGATGTTGATTGGTTGTGATTAAACCATACGTAAGAAATATGTTTTATTTATTATTACTATAAATGAACTAAGAAAATAAATATTTTACATTAAGTAGTATAGTCCTACGTCTACAGCTCGTGCAACCCCATAGGGCTGCCCCTTGTAGTTTTTTAGATACAGTGCATTGTTCGGTGGTACAGAGAGTAATGCGCTGCCTTATGGGCCATGCAGCCGAACCCTAACCAGGAACGATTTTAAGTATAAGTAGGCGGTGCATTAACCCTGAAATCGGATGCAAAGTTTGTTATTACAGCAGATCAAGTTCCACAATAGAATGTAGCACCAGGGCTTGGATCATCAATATAAGCAAACCGTTTACATTTTCTTTGAACGACTTGATAGTTGAATTTCCATTATCATATGAAAAAACCGATTTAATCCACCTAGCAGTGAGATGAGACATTTCTTACATATTTCACTATTGGATTAGTTTGCAGAACTCACGAGAAGTAGGCACCCAACTAGAGGTAGAATGAAAACAGTTTCTAGTCTTGCACGAATAAAATCTCGAATAAACTGAATAAATTATAGAAATCAACAAAACGACCGAAATAAAAAAGTAAAGCAAAAAATGAAGCAATAGGTTTTTAAATTCATAAAATGAGTAGAAAAATTAATGGAAATCAGAATTATAATATACACAAATTAGATTAGGTTATTACATAAAAATTAAGATTATATTTAGAAATAGTTATAAGATTAATAGAATAAATTGACTCATACTAACAAATTGAATGAAAAAAACAAATGACTGAACATGAAATGCATAAAATTAATGATATGAATAAAATGAATCAGATAAATCAAATGAATCAAATGAATCAAATGAATCAAATGAATCAAATGAATCAAATGAATCAAATGAATCAAATGAATCAAATGAATCAAATGAATCAAATGAATCAAATGAATCAAATGAATCAAATAAATCAAATGAATCATATGAACCAAATGAATCACATGAATCACAAGAATCAAATTAATTAAATGAATCATATGAATTAAATGAATCAAATTGATTTAATTCATCCAGTGAATACAATTAATCAAATTAATGAATTGGATCAAATGAATAAAAAGAATGGATGAACAAAATGAATAAAGTAAAAAATAAATGAAATGCATAAATACAACAAATGAATCAAATAAACAAAATGAGCTGAAGTGACAAAATGAATAAAAAGAAGAAAATGATCAGAATTAAATGCATTGATTAAAATGAAAAATTGAACAACAGTAAAAGGTTATAAATTAATTTAAAGAAATAAATTGAATCAAATAAATTATTTGGATGAAATGAAAAAAAAAATAAAACTGAAAAAGTAGTCAAATTATTGAAATGAAGAAACTGAACAAAATGAATAAACTGGAAAATAATAATAAAATGCATACAATGAAAACAATGAATGATATGAGTAAAATGCACAAAAAGAATAAACTGATCAGAGTGATTCCAAAGAATGAAACGAATAAAATAAGTAAAATGAACGCAGATGAACAAAACGAATAAATGCGGAATGAAATAATTAATTAAAATGAAATAGTCATATATTTGAAGCCAAAATCATTTTTGAATAAGAAAATGAATAAACCGGATTGTACGAATTTGAAAACCATTGCATCAGAAAGTTTTGAAATGTTTTTGAAAATCCCATCTTCTGAGAAAAGGCTAATAAATATGCAATGGACTTTCTAGGGCTTCCATCTTTTTTGGTTTTATTCTTTTTGTTTTCATGCTTCTTTACTTGACGAATTTGAAGTTTACTTTTTGGTCACATATTCCCGAAAAAAGATTTATGTGCAGAACAGAATTTACTGGTTCAGTATTTTAACGCGCAATTGAATATAGTAAAGTGAGACAAGGTCACATGCACTTTCAAGCCCCTTGAACAGAGAACGACAGAGGGAGAATGCGATTCGTGAATGAGACAGGTAGATATTTCAAAGTTTTTATTTGCATTGAAGTAAATAGTGTGAAATGTCCAGGCTATTTCGATTGCATAAAAGCCGTGTTTGTATTGTTTCGTTAGGAATTCTCGTGCAGGAAATATGGATAAATGAGTCCTATACAGACCAATATTGTGAAAAAGAAATGGTTCAAACTACTCAGTATATCCAAATATGGACGACGATAAGTTAGAAGACACATCCCCCATCGAGAGTGGGTACTTTGGGAGACTTCTTTTCCTGGATCTAGTTTGTGGATATTTTTGGTCTTTGATCCGTTATTTTTCATGAAAGTTCGTACCAATACAACGAATGTGCAGCTGATACAACTCATGGTTCATTCGCCTGCGCCACGTTCCGTCTTCCATCTGCACGCCACCATAGATGGTACGCAACACTTTTCGTTCGAAAACTCCACGAGCATAGTCCAGGACTCGTGACCGTAGAGGACCACCGATCTAATCAGCGTCTTGAAGATAATCAACTTCGTGCGGCGGCGAATTTTGTTCGACCGGAACGTCCTCTGGAGTCCAAAGTAGGCACGATTTCCCGCTATGATCCGTCTCTGAATTTCTCTGCTGTTATCATTGTCGTCGGTTACCAGTGAGCCCAAATACATGAATTCGTCGACCATCTCGATTTCGTCACCGTCAATTCGAACTCGGGTGGGAGGTTCACATTGTCGTCTCTAGAACCTCTTCCTCTCATGTATTTTGTCTTCGAAACGTTGATGGCAATTCCAATCCTGCTGGCTTCAGCTTTCAGTCTTTGAGCATATATTTCATTCAAAATTCAATAGAGATACGAATAGTTTAAATATTGCACGTGGAATGTCTCTTTTGAAAATTTCCATCGTCAAACTTTCATATTACCCAGTTAAGCCAAATATTTTTCTTATATAGCCATGAATTTCCTTAATTATAGTGTAGATACAGGCTTTGAATACAATTGAATTAAAGTTGAGTTGATGTAGCAGCAGACAAAACATAGTATTGTTTACTCAAACCTTCGCAATTACAATTAATATATATTTCAGATTGGCAGAAGATCTTATCACACAACTTAGAAATGCATACAGAAATAGCTGGATAGATGCGATAGAAGAGAGACAGAGAGAGAGATGGAGGGGGGCGTGTGAGGAATGGCAAATGATGGTTAATGCAGTGACATTATTTTTATAGGTATATTATTATGATATATTGATTTCTTACATTCTTATCATAAATAATGTAAGTAGTAATTTTTGCGCCATAACCAGTATAACCTAAATCTCGCAAAAGAGCTAAATTATCGCTAGATTTTTGGGCTTCAAACATACAGTTGCTTTCGGTGACGCCACGAGTATAATTATATGAGAAATCTTTTATCTCACTACTAGGTGAATTACTTGTTGATCTGTGTATTGATACAGCATCCAACATTTACCTCATGATTGAACGCAATGCCTAATCCAAGGGATGAATACTAGAACTCACTGTTTCTTTATCAACACATTATTTTGTCTTTGAAGTGAATTTGTATATTGATTTTTGAGAAATAGTTCATTTATCATAAAGTAATTCACAAAATGTTATCAACATCGAATTCCTTGAATCACGTAGATGTGTTTTCATACCCCGATATTCAAAATCGGTTTAGTTTTGCCCCTAAAACACCAGTAAAGCAAAACTCTGTATGAAACAATCTCATTTTTAATTAGTGGCAATTGGTAAGCGAGGACTAAAAATACAAAATGTCTAATATCTCCGCCGCTCATGCACGGATTTAGACAATCTATAGCTTGTTAGAAAGGTATTTTTACAAGCTTTCTATTTATGTGCAGTTCGTCAATATTGTATTGTTCGAAAGTTATTTGCAAAAAACCTGCTGTGTTTTGACAAAATCGCCCATATCTCAGAAAGCAAACAACATATAGAAAATCAAAAATAATAGTGTCAAATGGCAACGTTAGGCCTTTCATTTGAAACTAATTTCATTGAGATCGGTTCAGCCATTGCTGAGATAATTACATGACATTTTGAACATACATACATACACACACACGCACTCCACAACCCGTAACTCCGGAGCCGGAAGTCGGATGGAGATGGAATTTAATATCAGTTTCCGGGGACGCAACACCTTTCATTTGAGACTAAGTTGATCACATCGGTCTAGCCATTTTCGAGAAACCAATATAACCGTTATTCTGAATTTGGATACTTCAGGATCCGTCGATGGTGGCCAAAGAGACTTTGAATGACTGTTGGGGACCTAGATCTACAAATTCAACAGTTGTGTTTATATTTTGGAAAAAATTTCACCTTTTTACATTCATCGAAGAATTCGTGATTCGTGAATGATCGTACGTATCACCCTTTAATTCAGGAACCAGAACTCGGATCCACACAAAATTCAACAGCAGCTGATGGACCTTTCATTTAAAATTAAGTTTGTCAAAATCGGTTCAGAAAATTCCGAGAAACCGATGTGGACAAAATGTTTTGTAACTATACTCTTCAACTCGTAATCCGGAACAAGATGTCGGTTGAAAATGAAATTCAATAGCAACCTATGGGAATATTATACCTTTCATTTGAATCTTAGTTTGTAAAAATCGGTTCAGCCATCTCCAAGAAACCGATGTGTACATTTTGTTAACAAATCCGCACATACACACACACACATACATACATACATACATACATACATACATACATACATGCATACATACATACATACATACATACATACACACATACATACACACAGATATTTTGCTATCTCGGCGAATTGAGTCGAATGTTATATGAGACTCGGCCCTCCGGGCCTCGGTTAGCAAGTCGGTTTTTGGAGCAATTGCAATTGCAAAACTCTGTATGAAACAATCTCATTTTTAATTAGTGGAAATTGGTAAGCGAGGACTAAAAATACAAAATGTCTAATATCTCCGCCGCTCATGCACGGATTTAGACAATCTATAGCTTGTTAGAAAGGTATTTTTACAAGCTTTCTATTTATGTGCAGTTCGTCAATATTGTATTGTTCGAAAGTTATTTGCAAAAAACCTGCTGTGTTTTGACAAAATCGCCCATATCTCAGAAAGTAAACAACATATAGAAAATCAAAAATAATAGTGTCAAATGGCAACGTTAGGCCTTTCATTTGAAACTAATTTCATTGAGATCGGTTCAGCCATTGCTGAGATAATTACATGACATTTTGTACATACATACATACACACATACACACACACGCACTCCACAACCCGTAACTCCGAAGCCGGAAGTCGGATGGAGATGAAATTTAATATCAGTTTCCGGGGACGCAACACCTTTCATTTGAGACTAAGTTGATCAAATCGGTCTAGCCATTTTCGAGAAACCAATATAACCGTTATTCTGAATTTGGATACTTCAGGATCCGTCGATGGTGGCCAAAGAGACTTTGAATGACTGTTGGGGACCTAGATCTACAAATTCAACAGTTGTGTTTATATTTTGGAAAAAATTTCACCTTTTTACATTCATCGAAGAATTCGTGATTCGTGAATGATCGTACGTATCACCCTGTAATTCAGGAACCAGAACTCGGATCCACACAAAATTCAACAGCAGCTGATGGACCTTTCATTTAAAATTAAGTTTGTCAAAATCGGTTCAGAAAATTCCGAGAAACCGATGTGGACAAAATGTTTTGTAACTATACTCTTCAACTCGTAATCCGGAACAAGATGTCGGTTGAAAATGAAATTCAATAGCAACCTATGGGAATATTATACCTTTCATTTGAATCTTAGTTTGTAAAAATCGGTTCAGCCATCTCCAAGAAACCAATGTGTACATTTTGTTAACAAATCCGCACATACACACACATACATACATACATACATACATACATACATACATACATACATACATACATACATACATACATACATACATACATACATACATACATACATACATACATACATACATACACACATACATACACACAGATATTTTGCGATCTCGGCGAATTGAGTCGAATGTTATATGAGACTCGGCCCTCCGGGCCTCGGTTAGAAAGTCGGTTTTTGGAGCAATTGCATAACCTTTCTATATAAGAAAGGCAAAAGAATTATATTTGATTAGCTTAATAAGCATGAGATCAATGTTATCTTCATGTGATTATAATTTGGAAAGGTTGGTGCAATGGGTTTGAACATGTAGGGAATGGGGGGTTAGTGGAGTGGGAGTGGAGGATGCGTCAGAAATCCTTCATCTTATTTCGGTATACGGGGTGGATGAAGGAAATGCGGGCGTGAGGGTGGTCCAAGAGGAGGGGAGTGATGAAGGAGGGAGGTGTAAGGGCAAGGCGGGGGGGGGGGAGAGGCGGCGACGCAATACTCAACTGCACATTTTGCCTTCCATTTGAGACTTGGTTTGAGAAAATCGGTTCAGTCATCACCGAAGAACCGATGTGACTTTAATTGTGGAATATGCCCGGAATTCCGGACTTCCGGAATCGTCGATAGTGGACAATATATTCAAAGAATGTTTGATTGGCAATCAGTGATCTAGATCTGCGATTAGAAGTAATTTGGTGACCATTTCAATAGTTTTTAGCCTCTGAGGTATTACGATTGTACCGATTTATATGGGAAATTCCAGTGTATCCTTACTAACACCCCTGTAACTCCGGAAGCAAGAGTCAGAACCGAATGAAATTCAGCAGCAGTCAATGGCATTACTGTATCCTACATTTGATATCAAGTTTGTAAAAATCGGTAGAGAATTCGTTGTGGAATAGGTGTGATATTAGCTTAGGAACTTGGCGGTGCAGCGCCCATAGTTTTCGGCCAGCATCAACCCTGGAAAATTTCTCCAAGTGGTGCACCATGGAAGCTAATTTCCTGGGTTACATCACCAGCTACAGCCTTAAGCTAAGCTGATATTTTGATGCACTCGCGCTTTCCAAGCCATATGCTTACGGAAAAGAATAAACACTTTGTTTAATTAAACACAGTTTGTTGCTGCCAGCAGCAGACGGCGACGCTATTATAGAAAGTAAAGGCTTCCGAGTATGAGTCATAGTGAACTACTGATTCATCCACCGGGGTCTTTACTCTCGCGAGCGTGGAAAGAATGTTTTGTTTAGGTCTGAGACTCTCTCAGAGAGAAGTCTACACAGACGAAATGATAAAAGTCTTTTGCGTCAGATTGGAAGTAAGTCAGTCGTGAAAAGTTAATTGGGGTTCGCACGCGCAACAGGCGCGCTGGCGAAGAAGCGAGCCGGATAAGTCAGTCGGAGTATCCAGTCGTTGTAGTCCGTCGTGGAAGTCGGTCGTGGAAGTCCGTCGTGGAAGTCGGTCGTGGAAGGCAGTCGGTAGTTGATAACCGCCCGACTCGGGTCCGGCGGTCCAGTAAGTTGAGTAATAAGGTAGTCGTGCGAAAGTAAGTCAGTCGGTAGAAGATAATTGTGAGGAGCAGTGATCTGCTTCATCGGAAAAAAGCCACTCAGGGATTTAGAAAAAGAATTATTTTGAGCGAAGATTACGCTGAAGTGAAAGTGATTTGGACGGTGATCATTCTGTGCCTAGGTTTGGAAGTAGTCAGGGGTAATTACGCGTAACAGACGCGTGACGTGCAGAATGGATATAGTCAATAAACCTAAGAAACTGTGTTAACTCATTCGATTGATAAACTATTGCCTGCATGTTTGACAATCAGTGGCCACCGTCGGCCGCGTCTGTACATTCTGGTGACAGCGGACTTAAAGCCGCAAAAGTGAAAGGCTAGGAAACGCCAAAAACGATTGGAGTAGACAGTGAGTGAAAGTTGTGGATTTGGACATATCATAGAAAGTTTGCTTGTTGGTGGTAACCAGTTTTAATGCCTGAAATAAGTCTCGTCGCGAGGAAACCTTAACCATAAGTGTAGATCCGAGAAAAGCAGAAATTCGACGATTTCTGATCGTGTTAATATTGAATGTGATGAAAAAAAAAAATGCGTAAATCGTCTGCGTAATATTGATGTTGAAAACTGAAGAAAAATCGCAAACCAGTCACGAAAAATGCGATAGCTTAAATGTGGAAAAAGGCAAACACTCAGCAGATCTAATCGATTCAGTGCAAGTTTCTTTGTTCGCAAAACTTTGACAGAGTGCGTCAACGGTCCCGCACAAATACATCGTTTTGCGCTTGATAAGAGTTTGGAAAGAGTTTCCAACAGATTTGGCATCACGTGAAGTTGTGCTGTGGAACTAGCGGCGCTCCATGTGCTGTAGAAATAGTGGTCTGCATCGTCTCGGCAAGAACGGGCAGAGCAACAATGCAATTCAGGTAAGTGAACCACTTTTACTTTATTTCTTCAATTAGCTACACACCAAAAAAAAAAAAGGAACCGTAATTGACGAAATGATGGAACATTGCCGTGTTCCGTTTAATTTTGCATGAAACATATGCTTTACATGCGCAATGACATAGGGTTACACTTCCTACCATTCAGAACAAACGCTGTATGGGGAGTGGAATTACATGATTTACGAAGTTAAGCGTCATATAAAATTGGAATCAAACGTGGGACTAAGTCATTTTTGATGCTCGTATATGTCAGGGTCAGGAGACGTAAATTTGCACTATTTTCTCTAGGTGTGTATCCAATATTCTCGCTTTTACCAAATATCTAATAGAATTGAGTCATACCGCTCGGAATCTGGCTAGCAAAAAAAATCGGGCTTTGAGCGAGACAAGCGGAACAATTTGAACTGTCAGTGGGGCTCATGAATTGTGCGCCCGCCGAGATGTTGACCTGTGTCAGTTCAATACAAATAGGATAGGGGTGCTATACGGGGTTTAAAGAAATTATTCAAGCAAATAATCACTAACTCGATGACAAATTTTTTATACTAACACTAACAGACCGATAGAAATGGCGAGTCCAAGCTATCAATAAGCTATAATCTTTTTATTAATATCAACCATCCTTAAGGATATAAGGATCACTGATTAAAGATCCACTGAAAGCGCTACCAGGGTATCATGACCCGGAGCAGCACATTGTAGGTGACACGCGAAAGTGGCTGTCCAATTTAATTTATCCATTGCGTCGACGAAAACCGTCGCAAGCAATGCAGTTGTTTTCTAAACAAACGAAACCACGGTCAGACATTGGATGCCGCGTATATGATGCACACAGCACCATAAGTACTGGTGTTTTCCTTTAACGAGTTAATTAATAAACAAAAACGTACGAGCTACGTCTTTGATCGAGACCTGGGAGTAGGTCAAGTTCATGCTATAACAGCAGCGTTCTGTTTCACGAAAGTAACGTTTTTGTTACGTATGCCTTTGATGTCGCCCGTACATTGGGGGTCACAGAGCAAGCAATCAAGAAACAACAAAAATAAACATTTCTTCCACCCACTATATATGAAATTGAGAAATCCAAGAGAAGAGATATACATGCAAAATGAATTTTAGAAATGCTTCACCTATCAAGTAGATATGACAGATAGGGTAATCCAATTAAGAAATCGCGTGGTGAAGAAAACTGAAAAGTCTACGAAAATTAAACCAATCGACGAGGCAAAAATAAGGTCTACGTCGTTATCAAACCAAAAAGGCGATAGAGTAACCAAGACTACTAGTCATTTAATCAAAAAACCAAAAGAATTAACGAGAAACCGACTTTTCGAACAAGAGAATAAACGCTCCATTTCATTAACTAGGGTTCGTCGCGGTGCGGATGTGGGCGGTAAATGGATAGTCCGCACCGCAACCGCAAAAAAATAATAAAACCGCACCGCTTACCGCAACCGCATTGCATTTACCGCACCGCACCGCGCGGTAATGCGGTAAATGCGGTAAAAATCATGTATTTTAAAAATTGTGCTAAAAAAATATTCATTTGTTTTGTATAGCCATATATAATAAAATGTCATTCTTATTTACACGAAAATTAACTTTGGTGGACTCCTAAGAATGTAACATTTATGAAAATATTCCACATTGCAAGTTTTATTAAGGGGGTAAGGGTTTTAGCGTTAAAAATACTTTTTCTCGATTTTTTAAACTTTTTGTAAAGCTAATTGATCAAAACTTGTGTACATTATAGTGTATCATTTCCATAACATGCTATAATTTTTCCATACAAAAATATAAACAAACGACTCGGTGGCGAAGCTTTCTGTAGAACGTCTCTGGAAAAACATGATTTGCGATGTTACCTGCCATTCAAAAACTACTTAACCGATTTCTTTCAAACTTTGTATACAGATTCTATGTAAATGATACCCAACCCCTACGTTAAGATTTCGAGATAAATTTTCAATTAAGGAAAAAACTGTCCAAACTATGCAAATTTTGGCATCTGGGCTAACTTTGACACTTGTCACATTATGAAAGGAGGCCTTGATGGAGACTTTGAGAAACACAAAAAAATCGCACTGCCCTACACTAACTTCGAAAGCTTTACTTTCAAAAACTTAAAAAATACTCCTAACTGAAAAATATTATTTTTTTAATTTGGTAGAAAATATTTCCAGTTGGACGAACAATAGATGCACGCGAAAAAAAATTCCTCCAAATTCGTTTGGTTTGATGATGATAATTACATTCTTTGGATTGTTTTTAAGTCTTGGTTCTTCCAGTTCTCCAAATTAATCAAAATTCACAGTTGAGAAAATGTCATCGAAAATGATTCATAATTCCACGATTGCCAAAATGAATCGGGAGAAATGAAAACGTTTTGTAATTGGATTTGACAGTACAATGTAATTGTTTTTCAATGATTGGATTTTGCGTTTTATGTATTTGAAAAGATTCATTTGTAATTTTTTTCTTTGAAGTATAAAATAAATAGTTTTCAAAATATGTCGTAAAATAATGGTGCCAAATTATATTGCACACAGCCTTTAGATTTTATTTCTTAGTAACAGTATGTTTTATCATATTACAATGACCAAAATGTAAAAATGAACTAGCGATAGGTCGAATACAGATTATACTCGGATTTCTTTTTAAATCATTGTTAAGTCTATTAAAATTAGAGCAATTAAATGTTTATCATGTTTCTTTATTGTAGGGTAATTAGTAAAACTCGAACGATCTGAAAGAGGGATTTTCCTAATAACGACATTGCTAAGCATTCGTTCAGAAAATAAATCTAGTTGCGTTCTTCTCAAATGGTAAAAGTCATAGTTTTAATACACTTTTTAATGCAGACTTATTTTTTTTTGAAGTGCGGTTGCGGTAATACCGCGCGGTAAAACCTATTTCCCGCACCGCATCCGCGGGAAAAAGTGTCTCACCGCACCGCAGTTTTTGCGGTGCGGGTGCGGTAAATACCGCGCGGTTGCGGTAAATACCGCAACCGCGACGAACCCTATCATTAACAAACAAAAGTAGCTGTCCAACGTTTCATTCAATATGAAAACCGTCTCGCACAAAAAAAGCATATAATGCAACCCGACCTCCCTGGCATAAAGCCGGAGGGTAGTAACTCGGTCATTCGAAAACACAGAAAGTTCGAAAATTAATAAAAATTAATCATCACCCAATACCAGGGAAACATACATTGTTAGTATCGCTCAGAACAAGCCTCTGACGAATCAATTTAAAAATGGGAAAGCACACAGCACGATATGTGTTTGTGTTTGCTTTTATCAAATTAATAAATAAACAGAAGCGTACGAGCTTCGACTGAGTTTCACATTATCAATATAGTTTTGGTCCCAATCTGGGTACTGCTAGGTACAGTTCACATTCCAAAGTTGCATTGCAGCTGTTTTTTTTAACACTTTCGAGCGATTCTTACCAATCTCCTACCAGGAGCTTCATAAAAAGCACGACTGCGAAGAGCCATTGGTGGCATGCTATAGGTTGCCATAAAAAGAAACAAAAAAGATGGGTGGGTAATGTCTGCGACATAACCGGAGAGATGTAGAATACATAAGGAACACGTTCTTCAAATATGTTGATACTCATTGGAATTTTCGGACAAAAGGTGATTTGGGCGAGGAATATTTCAAATTATTCTTTACAAAAATGATGGGGGTCCTGAAAAGGTACCAGTTTTGTTGGCGTTGTTGGCCTTGGTGAGGGAGATGGCTAACGATGAAATTAATTGTTAGCATGAGGAAGTCGCGTAGTACTGGCCAATGGAAGAACAGATAATAATTGATTCCTGAAAATCAATTTTTCTTTATTCATGTAAATTATACATACTTACAAATCTAACAGAAGATTCCTGATCATATTTCTGAATCATTAGTGCGAACATTGTGTAATTTGGTTAAGTACAATGAAAGTTACAAACTTTCCAAACTCGACCTTCTGTTCCTTCAGAAATATTGAAATGGGGTGTCTATATTAAACCGTTAGTCGTGGTCACAATAAAAAAGATGGGTGGGTAATGTCTGTCACATAACCAGAGCGTCGTGATTTCAATTCGAGACGTTAATTTAAATCTAATAATATTCAACAGAATCACGTTTGAATGGGAAATTTTCAAATAATTCTCTATGGTAATAATGGTGGTTCTGAAAAGAACCTTTGGTATCGGCGTTGGTGTTGATGGTGATGCGCTGGATCGTTGGATATTTTTGGCATGATAGTTACGTGCCTGGCGAACTGTTTTGTAGCCTCGAACAAAACGACAAGACTGGCTTCTTCGGGTACCATTACGGCTGAACTTTATAAACTTAGCTCGACTTTGAAATCCTGCACAATCTCAAGAATCAGACACTAGTAGAGCCATTTTGTTTGCTACTAGCACGGAGCTGCACAAAAAAATCATATGCAGTTAGTTCACGGGGGCTGCCAAAAAGCTTGAATAGAAGCATGCGACTTCAACGTTTCTCTTAAACACATGCAACAACACATTCGTTTTGGTAATACTGATAATAACAGTAGAAAGGAATGGAAAAGCAGTGCACGAAACGAGCGAGAGGATAATTTAATTTTTTTTTCCATGTGCAAGCTACTTCTTTCCACACAACGTATTATGTTGCTTGTTGAAAATTTGCTACACACCTTAAAATGCAAGTTTCAGTTTAACTCTCGCTAGAACACAATTGATTGGTCCTGAAAAGAACCGTTGCTTTTATTGTAATTTACGCCCACTCCCACAAACCGACCAAGTAGGCATCACTGGCTTCATTACGGCTGAGTTTTGTAAGCGTAGCTCGACTTTGAAGTAATACACAACCTTACGAACCAGACGCTGGAATGTTAGCCAGCGGATTAGTTGCTCCGTTGCCCTTTAGTTGGGGCGAAATACTAGCATGGCGATAGTTCCTGATCGGTAGTTGGTTGCGATGGGCCACCAGTAGCTGGGGCACTTTTGCGGACCGTAATCATCGCCAACTGCTTTCCTCCGGTGGACTGGCTGCTTGCTAGTGCTTGAACGAATACGAATGATGAGAAAAACCAACCGACCAATATTCATATATGAAAACACGAGAAAGCACTACTATCGCTCTCCCGCTCGTTTTCGTGCCATTCCTGTGCCTTTCCTTTCCGTTCGGCTACCAATACTAGCATAACCAAAACGAATATTCTGTCTTTCCATCGCCTTCAATCTAGTGGCCAGTGCTAGCAAACTTGCATGTTCAGTTTTTCAATAACAACATTCCAACAATATTTTCAAAGAATGTTGCAGATTTGAAAAGAAGGAAGGAGAAGATTTTCGCAAATTTAAATTCTTTTGTCTTATTTGTTAGCGCTGATAAAGGCTATTTAGTTTTCTACTAGCATGGAGCTGCATAAACAAATCGATTTATGCAGTTAATCAACGGAGGTTGCCAAAAAGTTCGAATAAAAGCATGCGACTAGTGTACTTTGCACGTTCTATATTTTATCAATACTAGAGAGGAACAATAAAATAATTCAAATTGTTATAGCGACATGCAATTGTGGCAACACTGGCCATGAGATGGTGGGGGAACACGCACATTCATTTTAGTTATGATGGTAGTAGCAGCAGAAAGGAATGGAAAAGCAGTGCACGAAAACGAGCGAGAGAGGATAATTTAAATTCTCTTTCTTTCTTTCCACACATCGTATTTCTTATATAGCTTTCTGAAAATTATTTGTTATACACCATAAAATGTAAATTTCAGTTTAACTCTTATTAGAACACAATTAATTGGTCCTGTAAAGAACCGTTTATTGTTTTATTGCGGGAGCATAATTCAGACGCACTCCCCGCGGACACGGTGAGCCACTTTAACTCTTATTAGAACACAGATTAGTTTCTCTGTTGCCCTTTAGTTGGGGCGAAATTCTTGCAGGGCGACAGTTCCTGATCGGGTTGCGATGAGTCACCAGTAGCTGGGGCACTTTTTCCGACCGTCGTCATCGCCAACTTCTTTCCTTCGGTGGACTGGCTGCTTGCTAGTGCTTGAACGAATACGAATGATGAGAAAAACCGACCGACCAATATTCATATATGAACACACGAGAAAGCACTACTATCGCTCTCTCGCTCGTTTTCGTGCCATTCCTGTGCCTTTCCTTTCCGTTCGGCTACCAATACTAGCATAACCAAAACGAATATTCTGTCTTTCCATCGCCTTCAATCAGTGGCCAGTGCTAGCAAACTTGCATGTTCAGTTTTTCAATAACAACATTCCAACAATATTTTCAAAGAATGTTGCAGATTTGAAAAGAAGGAAGGAGAAGATTTTCACAAATTTAAATTCTTTTGTCTTATTTGTTAGCGCTGATAAAGGCTATTTAGTTTGCTACTAGCAAGGAGCTGCACAAACAAATCGATTTATGCAGTTAATCAACGGAGGCTGCCAAAAAGTTCGAATAAAAGCATGCGACTAGTGTACTTTGCACGTTCTATATTTTATCAATACTAGAGAGGATCAATAAAATAATTCAAATTGTAATAGCGACATGCAATTGTGGCAACACTGGCCAAGAGATTGTGGGGGAACACGCACATTCGTTTTAGTTATGATGGTAGTAGCAGCAGAAAGGAATGGAAAAGCAGTGCACGAAAACGAGCGAGAGAGGATAATTTAAATTCTCTTTCTTTCTTTCCACACATCATATTTCTTATATAGCTTTCTGAAAATTATTTGTTATGCACCATAAAATGTAAATTTCAGTTTAACTCTTATTACAACACAATTAATTGGTCCTGTAAAGAACCGTTTATTGTTTTATTGCGGGAGCATAATTCAGACGCACTCCCCGCGGACACGGTGAGCCCGTTTAACTCTTATTAGAACACAGATTAGTTTCTCTGTTGCCCTTTAGTTGGGGCGAAATTCTTGCAGGGCGACAGTTCCTGATCGGGTTGCGATGAGTCACCAGTAGCTGGGGCACTTTTTCCGCCGTCGTCATCGCCAACTGCTTTCCTTCGGTGGACTGGCTGCTTGCTAGTGCTTGAACGAATACGAATGATGAGAAAAACCGACCGACAGATATTTATATAATCGCGCTAATATGCACTACTATCGCTTTCTCGCTCGTTCTCGTGTCGTGCATGAGCCTTTCCTTTCCGTCCGGCTTCTAATGGCCTAACCAAAGGAATATGCCGTCTTTCCCCCACCAACTGCTCTCGTCAAGCAACCCAATGCGAATAATCATAAAACAAACATGTAGTGGACCTATATATAAACTTTTCATTATTTTATTGCTCGGTTGGTCCACCATTTTGACGGCTCTGTGCGGGATGGGCTGAAAAATTTCACTTTTCCGAGTCGTTTTCGAAAGATTTTTCAAAACACATTTTTTTGTTATTAGTGCATGTTATACATACTTCAAATTTTAATACAGCATAGAGGAACATATTTGCAACAAATTGGTCTAAAAATCAAATCATTCTGTTTAGTATGATAAAAGTTATTAACGTTCAAAATCTGACGCGGCGCCGCAGCCGATATTTTGAAACGGGACCCCTATATTGAAACCTTAAATGTATTCTACATTAAAAAAAATAAAAACAAACCCATGAACCCATGAATTCTTCGCTCCGCTATGCAGCACAGCTGTTTGAATAAACAACGGCAAAACTAACTACATAGCGCAAAACCAGTTGGAAGAACGAATTAAAGGTCAGGTTCGAGCAAATGCAAGCGTCGAAAATTGAAGGTCAGGTTTCAATAACTTGACCGCGAAAATAATAACTTAAAACCATGTAGGCCATTGGAATACGGTGTTTACCTGTGGGTAAAAACACTGTTATATGTTGACTGTATTATGTCACCCGTTGCTTTGCGCAAAGTGACTAATTCATCACTTTATGAATCACGTGCAGTTATGATGTAGTTTATTTAGCCAGCCTTGACCATAGTCAAGCTTACTTTAGAACATCAGGGTGGCTTAATTATGATTAGCATAATATTTGTTATAAGGTTTTGTTCGAAATAATGAATAAATTAATAATATTGAAAAATTTATTAAAAATCGCATGGCAGCAGAGTGTGCTGTGGAACGAAAATATTTCAATAAATATAAAAATATAATAATAAAAGGATTTAATCCAGTTAATATTCCAATTATACTTAATAGCTGGCAACCATATTAAATATTTATTCTATTTTGAAAAGATGGATTACGAGTTTCCGAAGACGGAAGCAATTCAATGCATTCCAGAATTTGATGGATCTACCGATGAGCTAGATGCATTCATCTATCATATAGAACACTTTGAAAAGCAAATACCCCAGGGAGTGTCACGAGATGAGTTGATCTACGTGGTACTCTTAAAACTAAGAAAGAATGCAGCAGCCCAAATATTGAAAATTAAAGCCGATACTTGGCCAGCATTAAGAGAAAATTTAAGGCGAAAGGTTACAGGATCGGCTGCGGCGCTTTCTCGAATTTTTAAAACTTTTACGTAAAAGATATCAACAATCCCTCTCGTGTAAAGTTGCGCAAGGAATTAAGCTATTTTTTGGTATAACTAAAATTTTAAAATTTTGATGATTGCTCACGGCTAGCATTTTCTAGTTCGAACCAAAATATCTCAGATATTTTATTCAAAAGTACTCCATATTATTGCATAGGATTGTAGCTTTCTTTGCGTAGAATTTTTCTTTCGCTTACATTACATAGCTACGATGCTTCGTTTTTGAGTTATTCATATTTTAGTAAAGGTGATGAAATACCCATATTTGCAGCCGCATTTTTACCAAATGCCGTATGTCCATTCTAACTTCAGTGAAAATAAATACAAAGCGAACGCGCATGCATGATGTCGGTTTTGTGCCAGACCGGACTAAGCGATATTACATTGATACAGAGAAAAACGTGTACAAAGATTGAATCTTTGCATTCTTTACGGTATTATTCGCAATGGATTCATTTCATAATTCATGCTAATGATATTTTTCAAATCTGGTGCAAATGAAAGGTAGCTGAAGAAGAAATTCTTGATTCAATCCTATCATCATCTCATCTTTTGAGATTTTGCTGCTTAGTCCTGTCTGACTTTACACCGATTATATAGCAGAATGGTGAAACAGGTAAAAAAACACAAAGGACGGTTAGCCGCATGCTACCGCATGGTTGTTTATGGAGAGCCACGTGTTTCCCCTGTGATGATTTCTATAGTCTGACTGTTGATTTTAATATTTCATTCTTTCCGATGTGTTATTATAGTTACTAAACTGCTTGGGCGTTCAATAATAAGGAATGCCGTTGAGGTGGAGCTTCCATACTGCATTGTCAGTAGCTTTTCGCAAGTTCTTGAGAGGTGAAAATTTGGTTACCCACCCACTAATGAAGAATAAATAGAGGATAAACTGCTTGCCGGGGAAATAAACGTACAATTCAAATGTTTATATTTATCAGGCTTATGATGTCAACTTGTGAGAATTATAGGTACATAAATTTAGTGATTCTCCATTATGTGTTCATCCAAGACTGCCTCCTGCTGAAATATGCTTTCTAAAATGTGATTCTGTAAATGTTTGGGAGAAGAATTCTACACTCTATGTTTGAATGAAGAATTTTTCTCCCAAACATTTACACAAAATGACATTTTAGAAAGCATTTTTCAGCATTGTATGCATATGTAGCATTAGTCGTTTGTTCGATCTAGTAAAAGCTTTTGCCAAATCGAGAGAGATTTTGAAAATGGTTGTAGTTTTTAAACATCCGTGTTTGTTTTTGCAGATATATGTTTCCCTACAGCTTATTTGTCTTGTTGGGTGATGAATTCGTTATTGTTGCTGGCTTGAACATTTCGCTTAGAAATTCGTTCAGTATACTCTTCGTATAAAGTATGGATTGTTGCAAGTACCGGTTAATCACATTGCTGAAAACCGCCTACAAAGTGTTCACCGCCGCCCATAGAGAAAAATGGGAAATACAGAGCAGGTTTTACTGGGGAATGCATCACAACAAACGAAATATTCTCGATTCGACTAGTCTTTCAAAAATGTTGTAATTACAACGTGCCACCTGTTTATAGATTTCAAAGCCGCATATGATACCATTGATTGTATGTCGCTTCCCAGAATTCCATTTCCCGGAAAACCATTTTCCGGAATGCCATTTCCCAGAAAACCATTCCCCGGAATGTCCCATTTCCCGGAATATCGTTTCCCGGAATGTACCATTTCCCGGAATACTATTTTCCGGAATGTACCAATTCCCGGAATACCATTTCCCGGAACGTACTTTTTCTCGGCAATTTGTTATACTATTGAAATCTGAAGTACTTTGAGAACATTTGCATTTAGAACTATGTTGCTACTCAAATATTTGTTTGGTTCCCTTGTCTTTGCTCGCTGATCATGTTAGGGAATTTAAAAAAACTAATTCTCATGTATATGTAATTTTATTTGAAATCATTATCAATCAATCGAAGGTCCAGAAAATAGCTTATGCTAAAAGAAGGCGATATCAAAGTCGTAATTTAGTTTAAAATTAATAGCATTTCAAAAATATATTACGAAAATTTTAAAGAAGGCATATGTATTTATTGTATTGAAATCAATAAAATTCTAAAATTATTTCCATTGATTTACTATTGTTCCAAAGAAGGCTAATTCACATAGAAATTTTTAATACGAAGTGAAATTTAAAATAACTGGAGGCGTTTTCAATGCACTGTTACTGTAAACAAATATTAGTGCGAATAAAAATCAATAAAAGTCCAAGCGTATTTTCAGAGAAACTTCATATAGATAAAAATAACATTCTACATAAAAATCCAAAGAAGATTGCATATTTTTAAGAAGGCAGCATCTCAGACAGATACATTCACAATCTATAAAATTTCAAAGGTTCCAAAAATATTTATAACTGAATTTTAGGAAATATTTATATTTTTTCGTTACCTTTTACCTAATCTTCATAAAAATCAATCAACGTATTCAGGGCATTTTTAGAGTACTAATTGGTTATTATAAAAATGTTGCCAACGTTGTGGAAAACACTGCCTTTTCAATTTCAAAGATGGCTGCAATTCAAGACGTTCTAAATTGATCGTTACGAATTTAAACCATTATAAAGTACGGTATAAGCATATTTTTCTTTGCGTAATAAGGAGATGAATCAAGATCCCAAAATGGGATCCATAATACGACTTATGCAGCACCAAAAAATATTAATTTTAAGTAATTTGTTCAGCATTTTCCCGCCAGCACGTTTTTTTTAATCCGAGCCCGAAATCTATCTCCTGTAATGTCTGACCTAGTGTCAAAAACTAAAGTTTTTTTTCGATTCCTTAGAACGATAGAAAGTGACTTACGTAGGATTTTTTTCGCTATTTTAATTTTACGCGAAACGCTGAAAATATCATTAAAATCAACAATCAACTTCATTGCATTCGTTTCTCTTAGTCTTAAATTTACCGAAAATAGCCAAGAAAATCGATTCAGACATAATTTATCAACTAAAATCCTTCGTACGTTGTTGGAGAAATTAATTTAGAATATTCTGTGAATATTTCAAAGCTCGTGGTTTGACGTGGATTTAAAAAAAACGCGTTTGAAGTTTTTAGTCCGCTTGGAGTTTACCTAAAAACGATAGGACAGAATTGATAATATATACAATTAGGTATTCTGTTCGCCTTCCATTTTCTGTTATATCATTTTATTTCAATAACAAAATTTTCAAATCTTAAAAATTCTACAGTGGTGTATTATGCTTTTCACCGAAGATTACCACGCGACGGAATCGATTCATAATAGTAAAAGAATTGAAAATATACCATTTTAACTAAATCCGCAAAATTTGGAACAAATATCAGGCAAAATATAGGGCCTGTTAGTCAGGATGTAGACGGTCATGAATTTATTCACCCCTTCACTACCAGCGGTGGGAAAATTGGAAAGTATTTGTTACTATTGTGGTACCAATTTAATTCATTGATATCCCATCCATTGGGGTGCTTTTTATTCCCCACACGATTTTTTTTAAATCCTTCCAAGTTTCTTCTTGGTTCAAAACCAAAAGCCGTCCGTAAGTTGTTCACATTAATTATTTTAATTAATCATTAGATTAATTAAAATAATTTTTCCTAACATCGCGGAATCGAAAAGATTAAATCTTTAAAATGACAGTTTTCCAAGCTTATCGCTATCTTGTTTTTTACCGCAATAACCACTCGATCAAAAAAAAAAAATTAAAAATATCTTCAAACAACTTTTCATGTTCTAAAGTAGGTAAAATCTCCTAGAACACAATTACCTGCATAGCAGTTCTTCTAAAAATAAGTTTGGTCGGTGAGATACGAGTTTTTTTTTTATTTTCCGGGAAATGGTATTCCGCGAAAAGATTTTTCCGGGAAATGATACATTCCGGGAAATAGTTTTCCGGGAAATGGTACATTCCGGGGAACGATATTCCGGGATATGGTACATTCCGGGAAATAGTTTTCCGGGAAATGGAATTCCGGGGAATGGTATTCCGGGAAATGACGCACAACCGATGCAATCGATTGAGATCATCTATGGGATCTAATACACGAATATGTGTTTCTAGCTAAACCGACATATTTGATCAAATCGACTATGGATCGAGTGATGTGTTACGTCCGAGTATCGGGGACACTATCAAGTTCTTTTGAAACTCAGAAAGGACTACGGCAAAGTTGTGGAGCCTCTTATCTAATGTTTAATATCTTCTTGAAAAAATGCGGCAATAAATTGTAATAAATATGTACACGAGAGCAGGAGGCTCGAAGAAAGAAACATTACACCTTATGCTCATATGCTCGGTTCTAAACCAGGAGGCGTGTCAATCATTATTTCAACACTCCAATAACCAGACCTCGAAAGCGAAATTTCCAACTCGTTACATCTTAGCAGTTTAGAAAATATTTCAAACTACTATTTTTTGGCTATCTAGACTACTGTATTACTACTACTGCATTTAGATGCGACCAAAGTTGAATTTTCTGCGGCTAAAAAGTCGGTGCAAGTACTACAAAACACTGAAAATTACAATTATGTGGAAGAATTTGAATCTATCGTGAATAATCATGAATGATATAACCTTAAATTATTTGTATGTGAGCGAAACATTTCTAGAAGATCGTTGATAGTTTCCCATGTAAGGAACAAAAAAAATCTTCACAATACAATACAGAAAATTTATCTTCACTGGATTTATTATGAAATTAGTATGTATATGAGTGAGACATTTCTAGACTATTGCTGATAGTTTTATCTCAATGAGCTCCATATATAGTTCAGAAAATTTTCTTATTTTCAATTCAGATTTGTTATTTGTCCGAGTCTCATATACCAATCGACTGTGTGTGTTTTTTTGTTTTTGTTTTTAGAGGATAGCAAAAAACTTCCAAAAAAGCCATGAAACTGCAATAAAAAAAATGTACAAAACTCTAACGTCTCAGGGAACTGGTTTGTCTAGCAACCCGAATCGCCAAAAACCACTACTCTTGCCCAAAACCTGAGTCCTCCCCGGCACTACCTTACGTAATTACTTCGGGGAGGGGGTTTTTATGAGCATAACACCCACTCTAATTCCACTACTT
Source organism: Topomyia yanbarensis (assembly GCF_030247195.1). Lineage (NCBI taxonomy): Eukaryota > Metazoa > Arthropoda > Insecta > Diptera > Culicidae > Topomyia > Topomyia yanbarensis. The sequence continues at coordinate 196,787,997 of NC_080672.1, read as the reverse complement.
AGCAGTTAGTTCCTTCAGCACTACTCCTCGACGGTGATGTGTTCTTCACCATCAACACAGACTGGCAATTTCAGCATGGTAGTCAGAAAGTTAGCAGTGGGTCGAAACTTTATGCTCTTCCCCTACGAAGACAATCTGGGCGGCAAACTTCAGAGTGTCTAATTTACCTAACCCTTCCCTTGTGCCACTCTGCACCGAAACTTTCTTCTCGTACCATTCAGCGCCACTTACTCGTTCAGCTCCGAACTTGTTCGCAAACTACTCGGTCCAGTTGGATCTGGCCTACTCCGAAGGAGAATTCCTAGGCGAGATTCTCCCGATACCGAGCGGTAGATTTCTCCCGATGATGATGTTCGTTTCCGTGAGCCAATTAGCTCCCCGCTTTGTTCCGATCTACTCGATGTAGCCCCGGCGATGGACCTAACCTACTCTACAGACCAGCCAGTAGGTGCTAAAGTCCATCCAGCGATTCCGGGTGGAGCGCAGCTTCCGGTTCACTGGCGCCCCAATGATCCATTGCTAGCTATTCGACGCGGTCTGATCCCCGGCTGTGCATCTGCCCTACTCACGAGCTATCCGGTAGGGTGTTAAGGTCGGTCCGGCGATTCCGGTTAAGTCTGACGTCCGTATCACTGGCACCCAGATGACTAGAACCCGGTTCTACATTGCGTACTACTCAACTGGTCCCCGGCGGGGGACCTAATCTACACCAACGGAGAGTTCCCCGGCGGAATATCTCTCGAATCCCAATTTGTGGTTTCACGGCGACTTTCTAGTCAAGGTCGCTACTTTGTTGGTCCATTCGACACTTCCTCTGCATCTCGGAGAGTATACTCGTAACCACTCTGCGGACAGCGTCCCAGGTATGCTCGTCGTGGCTCATCTCTTCGACGATACTGTCAACTATCACACCCTACGAAAACTTCTTCGAACCTAGACCACGTGTTCCGGTGTCTCTGCACGTTTACACACTCCAGGCAAAGGAGTGACGAAGCATGTCCAAACCGGTGCAAGTACTTCCGGAAGCATACGTGCCCGTACAAAATCTGCATCAAATGTAAGTTCACATCTCCATGCTTCCTATGCACCCAAGCTGTCACATTTGGGATTAGTCCTCAGCCATACTGATGCATTTTCGGGATCATGCCGGCGTTACTACCTCCGACGATATTGATCTGTAACCACTCGCGACTCGTACGGGCATCAGCCGGCATGTCCTGTACAGCTTTTCACGGCTCCGTTTGGTTTGCAGCGCAGCACCCCAGGGAACCCCATATCGAAGTATCGATGACGAAACGGTAGATAGCAGACGTCCTGTGCTGCTTTCGGACAACCGAAGTTTGGCATGATTCTCGCTATTGCTTTTGTTGCCCTCGCCGAATTTTCGCAAGCGTAGTCGACGTGGTTGTTGAAACTCAACCGGTCGACGGTTATCACACCAAATTGCCACAGTGCACAGTGGTCCCAAAAAGCAAAACCTATTTTAATCCACCTAGCGGTGCAATTGTGCCTTTCTCAATCATGAATCACGAGAATGTGTGCGTTGTTTATATTCATTAAAAACTTTTAAATGCATGTATTACATTTTATTATTATACAACACATGCCAACTATATACAGTAAAATAAATCATTATTCGAGTTTTAAAATTTTGAAAAAGAAAAAAACAGCCACGGTAATATTGAACTGAAAAAAGGTGCGAAATCGGCAAAGTCCCAAAAAGTCGATTTTAATAAAAAAAAAAATTTTTCGAGATAACATAAAATCTCGACGTTTCATGCATTTTAAAGATGTTTGGCATCAAAAATACGAATTCGATTTCTGAAATTTCATGAGGTCCCCCCTTTGAAAAAAAAAATTGAGTTCCGGCTTATATGGGAATTTCATATGTGACCGGACGATTTAGTCTATATTTCCGGACCCATATAAGCGATCCATACGAAATTTTATTGACATCTATGGGGATATTATAGCTATCATTTGGGACTAAGTTTGTGAAAATCGGCCCAACCATTTTCGGGAAACTGATGTGAGTTCGTAAATTTTGAAAGATGGCCGCTTTTCCCAGGCACATCCGGAACCATCTATGGTGGTCAATGTAGTCAACGAAAGTTTGGTTGGCCGTCGGTGACCTAGAACAGCAAATTTAAGTTGTTTGAGAGACATTTTAGCGAAATTTTTACCTTTTTTGCTTTCATCGGAGTATCGGTTTGAATCACAATTTGCTATGTGATCGCACGCCACAACCTGTAACTCCGGAACCGGAAGTCGGATCGGGATGAAATTAAATAGCCATTTACGGGGACGCAATACCTTTCATTTGAGGTCAAGTTTAGTCGAATCGGTCTAGCCACCTCCGAGAAACCGATGTGACTGTTATTCTGAATTTAGATACTTCCGCCGGGGCTTCCGGAACCGATGATGGTGGCCAATGTGGCCAAATAGACTTTAAATGGATGTTAGTGACCTAATACTACAAATCGAAGCAGTTGTGGTCATATTTTGGAAAAATTTTCACCTTTATACATTCATTGCAGAATTTATTAAAATCGACATTTTCTGCGTGTTCGTACTCATCACCCTGTAATTCCGGAACCGGAAGTCGGATCCATTAGAAATTCAATAGCAGCCTATGGGAACGTTGCACCTTTCATTTGAGACTAAGTTTGTCAAAATCGGTTCAGCCATCTCTGAGAAAAGTGAGTGAGATTGTGTTCGCGTACACTCACACACACATACGCACATACACACACACATACATACACACACAGACATTTGCCGAACTCGACGAACTGAATCGAATGGTATATGTCACTCGGCCCTCCGGGCCTCCGTTAAAAGTCGGTTTTCAGAGCAATTGCAATACCTTTCTATTGAGAAAGGCAAAAAAATTTCGTGATAACATAAAATCTCGACGTTTCGACGTCGTTTTCGTGCTCAAAATTAATAGCGTCTAAACCGTTGACTTTAGAGATATAGTTTGTTCGGAGAAGTTGTTGTTCTTATGATTGCGCATTCACAGGAGTATACCGTTCAGTGATTAATTCACCTATAAGTGATATACGAAATTTATTTTCCGAACTAATTAAGACACAGACTTTGTGTCTTCGGCAAAGTTGTAGCAAATGTTACTGCAAAAGAAATTGCTGAAGACACCATATATCTATCTTAGTAGTTTATGAGTTATGGAACATATTATATGGAAGATCCCTTAAAATTAGTTTTTTCATGATAATTTTTTTAGACATTCTCGTATCTACTTGGAATCTTCCACAAAGTTATTTGCGGCATCGAAACAGATATTTTTGGTGAACATAGCCACTTCCTATCTGTTGAATTTAAAATAATATTCCAAATTTTATGATTTTTTGGGGGTAACTTCCGCCTTAAATAATTCGTTAAGGAGCAAACAACATTCTAACATACTGAAAGTACTAGCTTTTTACTTTCATATAGTGGCCCGATTGTTAGTCGACGCGATTCTACCCGAGTGTTATGTTCAATACAATATGCCATCGCAGTGGTATAAAATGAAATATTCAAGCGCACTGCGATAAGTAGCTTCATCTTTTCATGATAAATTGCATAAACATGTTCATAGATGTCCAAAAAAGGAAAAGGGAACTTTGACCACAATCAAGATCAAAGTACGAAACGAAGAATATATTGCGTTCGAGAAGTGTGTCACGTGAAATTTAAACAATCAGTGGATACTGGTAAGCTTGAACAAACGATGGAAATCCCACCAGAAGGTTTATTAATGTCTGTCGTGACATTTATAATGATGCTTGATTAACGTCACCTGTTCACAATGTGGATCCTGTCGTGAATGAAGCTCGGGGATGGCTAAAAAAAGTATAAAATGATTTTTAGGAAAGGCCAAAGCTCTTCTAGCGGAAGAAGAAAGCTTTGAAGATGACGGAGAAAACGATTATTAAAAATAGATTTATTTATCTATTTTATAATGAAAATATTGATATTATTAAACACATCAAAAACTACACTTTGATTTTTGAAAGGCAAACTATATGCATTGCATGTTATAGGCGAACGTGTTCCATGCAATTTACCATAAAACATGAAGCTGTTTGTCGCAGTGCGCTTGAATATTTCATTTTATACCACTGCGATGGCATATTGTATTGAACATAACACTCGGGGAGAATCGCGTCGACTAACAATCGGGCCACTATATGAAAGTAAAAAGCTAGTACTTTCAGTATGTTATGATGTTGTTTGCTCCTTTTTGCTCCTTAACGAATTATTTAAGGTGGAAGTTACCCCAAAAAAATCGTAAAATTTGGAATATCTTTTTAGATTCAACAGATAGGAAGTGACTATGTTCGGCAAAAATATGTGTTTCGATACCGCAAATAACTTTGTGGAAGATTCTAAGTAGATACGAGAATGTCTAAAAAAGTTATCATGAAAAAACTAATTTTAAGAGGTCTTCCATATAATATGTTCCATAACTCGGTAACTACTAAAGATAGATATATAGTGTCTTCAGCAATTTCTTTTATAGTAACATTAGCTACAACTTTGTCGAAGACACAAAGTCTCTATATTAATTAGTTCGGAAAATAAATTTCGTATATCACTTATAGGTGAATTAATCACTGAACGGTATACTCCTGTGGATGCACAATCATAAGAACAACAACTTCTCCGAACAAACTATATCTCTAAAGTCAACGGTTTAGACGCTATTAATTTTGAGCACGAAAACGACGTTTTAAAACACTGTGCGATGGCGTTTTCATGGGTTGAACCCATTCCAAATACTATCAAAACACCATACAGTGGGGGTGAATTTGAACCATGATCATGGGGGCATTATGAGCTTTTCGTTTGCTCGGGAAGTTATAAGTCCAGCGAATAACCTTTCAAATGAAACCAGTTCGACCCTAATCGGAATCTTAACTAAAAAGATATATTCATTTGAATAACATAGGTTTGAATACATTTTTTTACAGAATTGATCATCTATTTCACCTTTGAAGTTCTGTAAAAAATCTATCTTTCGTCTTTGTTACGATGCCAGAATGCAGCCAATTTAGCAGTTCATTTGTGAACGGAACCTTGACGACAATATCGAAGGCAATCGAGGAATGTGATAATCACAACAGAAAGCCGAATAATCGTTCAAGGGAGATAACGGAGTGAAGGTGTCAGATGACGAAGCAGTTTTCCTAAAATTATATATCGTCAGATTTCTAAAACATTAAATTAAAATATACCCTATTTCGCTAAAAGTAAAGTTTAGGATAAATATGTCTAAGTTTATAAATATTCTAAATTAATATTATCCTAAAATAGTAAGTAGCAACAAGATTAATTTGATCCTATATATACTAAACATGCGTGAATTTATAACTTAGGCTAAACTAAACTAAGCTAAACTAAACGGATAAACGCTTAGAGTGAGCAGAAAGGATTTGTCACTAAAGATCCATTTGGAGAGGTAAATTACCATCGAACAGCCGAGAAATCATTACAATTTGTATTATTACAGTAGGTACCAGTTGAGGTTAGGTTGAGCTCTACTAAGAGGGACGTATGAGATCGATTCTCATCTTATCTAAAGCCATATCACTATAATTTGTAAGTAGAACTTACTGTTGAACTTGTACATCTATACCAAAATAAATAAAATTTCAGCTACAGCTGATCATCACACTACAACAGTATTTACGATCTGCTACGAGAAACAGTGGGCCACACGTTACTTGAAGTAACAGTCTTCAAGACCTAATATTTTGAGAAAACTTCATTAAACCTCTTTACAAACAAAGAAAATGTTAAATCATGAAAAATCCAATTTTAGAGGTTTTGTCCGGTTGGCGACACTGCGCGTCGTCTGCAAGTTGCCCTTGCGTGCATGAATTGACAATCGTCAATGTCATTTACTTAAAAATTGTTGAACAAGGAACTTAGACATGCATGTGCTTTTCAGACAACAGGTTTAGCAAAAAGTTATTTAAAATCGGTGAAAGACCATTCTGATGCAGCTTCTCAGAAAGAAACTGAGTCAAAAGCCCCCTTAATATCCAAGAAGACTGAAGTCATCGCAAGGCAATCGGTCGTCCTTTTAGGCAGGGGGGGGGGGGGAGGGGCAAAAAGCCTTAAAAAGTACCCTCGATCATACACTTCATCAAACTGGAGAGAATCCAGTATCGTTGCTTGCGCATTGCCTTGAGTCTCGTAGTGCTGGAGGGCGTTCTCCCGCTGGAATACCGATTTTGGGAACTCTCATATCGATTGAACGGCTGTGATGAAAGTTATGGGCAGATTCCCCATTCAAGAAGTGGTAGAACGCTCATATGAGGGCTTCGTGATCGCCAAAATCAACGGCGTCTTCGTGTGTAGCTATTACGCTCCTCCAAGGTGGACGGTAAAGCAGTTCACCCTAATGCTGGAGCAGTTAACCGAGTAGTTGATCGGTCGGAAGCCGATAGTCAATGGTGGTTACTTCAACGCCTGGGGCTTGGAGAGTAACCTGAGAGACTTAAAAAATCAGATTGCCCCAAAGAGCTGTGACGAGAAGTAGACGCTTATCCCTGGGGGGACGCGTACCTAGTCGTGATGGCGAAAATGAAGGGTTTGAGGACGCCAGCCCAAATGTGCCCGAGTAAGCTGAATATAGTTATCGAGGGTCTTTTCCCGAAGCATGATGCAACTATCTGGCCACCAACACCATTCGGCAAAGAAGAAGGAGCACACATGAACGATCGGTAAGTAACGATGAGCTCGACAAAGCATCGAAGTGTCTGAAATCAAAGAAAGACCCCGGTCAGGATAGAACACCAAACGTGGCGCTGAAAGCTGCGATCCTGGCATATCCGGACGTGTTCAGGATGGTGCTGCAGAAGTGTTTAAATAAAGGTTCCCCGAAATTTGGAAGGTATAGAAGCTGGTACTGCAGCCACCGGACGATCCGGCCTCTTATGTCTACTGGATACACTCGGAAAATTCCTGGAAAGAATCATCCTTAACAGGTTGATGAAATGCACGGAGGGAGAGCGCGGACTAACTAAGAGGCAGCTTGGATTGCGCAAGAAGCGTCAACAGTGGATGCAATTCTAACAATGTTTAAGAGTGCTGAGAAGGCATCTAAACAGAAGTGAAGAAGATATCGATACTGGGCTGTGATCATGATAGATGTTAAGATTTCATTTAACAGCGCCAAGTGGACAGCCATTGCTGCAGCGCTGCACAGAATGAGGGTTCCCAACTATCTATACCAGATCCTGAAGAGCTACTTCTAGAGCAGAGTGCTGCTGTGCGAGACGAGCGAAGGGCAGAAGCCAATGCTAGTCACAGCGTGCGTTCCTCAAGGCTCCATTCTTGGTCCAACTCTTTGGAACGGGATATTCAATGGGGTCATAACTCTGCGGCTGCCCAGGAAAGTGAAAATCGTGCACACAAAAAAATAATGAAATTTAAACTACATGTAAATCAATACGAATGTAAACATGCAAAGATTGAATCAAAACTTTGATTGACAATTACGTTAAAATCAATGCACTCAATTAGAGCATCAAAAAGCATACAATTTTACATTTTCGTTCGTGTAATATTACATGTCATTCATTTTACAGCAATAAGCGTGTACATTGAAGTGCATTGGTTTTTCCGTTTGAAGAAACTGTAATTTTCAATCCACGTGTAGAATTATAATAAAATTCGTTGAAGAAAGCACGACAAGTGGATTTGTAGTGGAACTTTATTTTACATTTATATTCATGCTCCAAATATGTGCATGAAAATAAACTTAAAATTACAAAATATTTTTTCTGCGTGGGTTTCGCGGACGACATGTAACTAATGGTGCTTGGTGAGACACTTGAAGAAGTAGAGTTTTCGGTGACGGAGACAATAGACTCGATCGAGAGCTAGATGAACGGAGTCAAGCTGCAAATAACTCACCACAAGTTGTTGGTCAGCAACGTCAAAGCGATTCAGCGGATTCAGATCGACGTTGGAGGGCACAATTTTGAGTGATAACCGACGACCGGTTGAGTTTCAACAACCACGTCGACTACGCTTGCGAAAATTCGGCGAGGGCAACAAAAGCAATAGCGAGAATCATGCCAAACTTCGGCTGTCCGAAAGCAGCACAGGACGTCTGCTATCTACCGTTTCGTCATCGATACTTCGATATGGGGTTCCCTGGGGTGCTGCGCTGCAAACCAAACGGAGCCGTGAAAAGCTGTACAGGACATGCCGGCTGATGCCCGTACGAGTCGCGAGTGGTTACAGATCAATATCGTCGGAGGTAGTAACGCCGGCATGATCCCGAAAATGCATCAGTATGGCTAAGGACTAATCCCAAATGTGACAGCTTGGGTGCATAGAAGCATGGAACTTACATTTGATGCAGATTTTGTACGGGCACGTATGCTTCCGGAAGTACTTGCACCGGTTTGGACATGCTTCATCACTCCTTTGCCTGGAGTGTGTAAACGTGCAGAGACACCGGAACACGTGGTCTAGGTTCGAAGAAGTTTTCGTAGGGTGTGATAGTTGACAGTATCGTCGAAGAGATGAGCCACGACGAGCATACCTGGGACGCTGTCCGCAGAGTGGTTACGAGTATACTCTCCGAGATGCAGAGGAAGTGTCAAATGGACCAACAAAGTAGCGACCTTGACTAGAAAGTCGCCGTGAAACCACAAATTGGGATTCGAGAGATATTCCGCCGGGGAACTCTCCGTTGGTGTAGATTAGGTCCCCCGCCGGGGACCAGTTGAGTAGTACGCAATGTAGAACCGGGTTCTAGTCATCTGGGTGCCAGTGATACGGACGTCAGACTTAACCGGAATCGCCGGACCGACCTTAACACCCTACCGGATAGCTCGTGAGTAGGGCAGATGCACAGCCGGGGATCAGACCGCGTCGAATAGCTAGCAATGGATCATTGGGGCGCCAGTGAACCGGAAGCTGCGCTCCACCCGGAATCGCTGGATGGACTTTAGCACCTACTGGCTGGTCTGTAGAGTAGGTTAGGTCCATCGCCGGGGCTACATCGAGTAGATCGGAACAAAGCGGGGAGCTAATTGGCTCACGGAAACGAACATCATCATCGGGAGAAATCTACCGCTCGGTATCGGGAGAATCTCGCCTAGGAATTCTCCTTCGGAGTAGGCCAGATCCAACTGGACCGAGTAGTTTGCGAACAAGTTCGGAGCTGAACGAGTAAGTGGCGCTGAATGGTACGAGAAGAAAGTTTCGGTGCAGAGTGGCACAAGGGAAGGGTTAGGTAAATTAGACACTCTGAATTTTGCCGCCCAGATTGTCTTCGTAGGGGAAGAGCATAAAGTTTCGACCCACTGCTAACTTTCTGACTACCATGCAGAAATTGCCAGTCTGTGTTGATGGTGAAGAACACATCACCGTCGAGGAGTAGTGCTGAAGGAACTAACTGCTAAGTAGTGGAATTAGAGTGGGTGTTATGCTCATAAAAACCCCCTCCCCGAAGTAATTACGTAAGGTAGTGCCGGGGAGGACTCAGGTTTTGGGCAAGAGTAGTGGTTTTTGGCGATTCGGGTTACTAGACAAACCAGTTCCCTGAGACGTTAGAGTTTTGTATATTTTTTTATTGCAGTTTCATGGCTTTTTTGGAAGTTTTTTGCTATCCTCTAAAAACAAAAACAAAAAAACACACACAGTCGATTGGTATATGAGACTCGGACAAATAACAAATCTGAATTGAAAATAAGAAAATTTTCTGAACTATATATGGAGCTCATTGAGTTAAAACTATCAGCAATAGTCTAGAAATGTCTCACTCATATACATACTAATTTCATAATAAATCCAGTGAAGATAAATTTTCTGTATTGTATTGTGAAGATTTTTTTTGTTCCTTACATGGGAAACTATCAACGATCTTCTAGAAATGTTTCGCTCACATACAAATAATTTAAGGTTATATCATTCATGATTATTCACGATAGATTCAAATTCTTCCACATAATTGTAATTTTCAGTGTTTTGTAGTACTTGCACCGACTTTTTAGCCGCAGAAAATTCAACTTTGGTCGCATCTAAATGCAGTAGTAGTAATACAGTAGTCTAGATAGCCAAAAAATAGAAGTTTGAAATATTTTCTAAACTGCTAAGATGTAACGAGTTGGAAATTTCGCTTTCGAGGTCTGGTTATTGGAGTGTTGAAATAATGATTGACACGCCTCCTGGTTTAGAACCGAGCATATGAGCATAAGGTGTAATGTTTCTTTCTTCGAGCCTCTTGCTCTCGTGTACATATTTATTACAATTTATTGCCGCATTTTTTCAAGAAGATATTAAACATTAGATAAGAGGCTCCACAACTTTGCCGTAGTCCTTTCTGAGTTTCAAAAGAACTTGATAGTGTCCCCGATACTCGGACGTAACACATCACTCGATCCATAGTCGATTTGATCAAATATGTCGGTTTAGCTAGAAACACATATTCGTGTATTAGATCCCATAGATGATCTCAATCGATTGCATCGGTTGTGCGTCATTTCCCGGAATACCATTCCCCGGAATTCCATTTCCCGGAAAACTATTTCCCGGAATGTACCATATCCCGGAATATCGTTCCCCGGAATGTACCATTTCCCGGAAAACTATTTCCCGGAATGTATCATTTCCCGGAAAAACCTTTTCGCGGAATACCATTTCCCGGAAAATAAAAAAAAAACTCGTATCTCACCGACCAAACTTATTTTTAGAAGAACTGCTATGCAGGTAATTGTGTTCTAGGAGATTTTACCTACTTTAGAACATGAAAAGTTGTTTGAAGATATTTTTAAATTTTTTTTTTGATCGAGTGGTTATTGCGGTAAAAAACAAGATAGCGATAAGCTTGGAAAACTGTTATTTTAAAGATTTAATCTTTTCGATTCCGCGATGTTAGGAAAAATTATTTTAATTAATCTAATGATTAATTAAAATAATTAATGTGAACAACTTACGGACGGCTTTTGGTTTTGAACCAAGAAGAAACTTGGAAGGATTTAAAAAAAATCGTGTGGGGAATAAAAAGCACCCCAATGGATGGGATATCAATGAATTAAATTGGTACCACAATAGTAACAAATACTTTCCAATTTTCCCACCGCTGGTAGTGAAGGGGTGAATAAATTCATGACCGTCTACATCCTGACTAACAGGCCCTATATTTTGCCTGATATTTGTTCCAAATTTTGCGGATTTAGTTAAAATGGTATATTTTCAATTCTTTTACTATTATGAATCGATTCCGTCGCGTGGTAATCTTCGGTGAAAAGCATAATACACCGCTGTAGAATTTTTAAGATTTGAAAATTTTATTATTGAAATAAAATGATATAACAGAAAATGGAAGGCGAACAGAATACCTAATTGTATATATTATCTATTCTGTCCTATCGTTTTTAGGTAAACTCCAAGCGGACTAAAAACTTCAAACGCGTTTTTTTTAAATCCACGTCAAACCACGAGCTTTGAAATATTCACAGAATATTCTAAATTAATTTCTCCAACAACGTACGAAGGATTTTAGTTGATAAATTATGTCTGAATCGATTTTCTTGGCTATTTTCGGTAAATTTAAGACTAAGAGAAACGAATGCAATGAAGTTGATTGTTGATTTTAATGATATTTTCAGCGTTTCGCGTAAAATTAAAATAGCGAAAAAAATCCTACGTAAGTCACTTTCTATCGTTCTAAGGAATCGAAAAAAAACTTTAGTTTTTGACACTAGGTCAGACATTACAGGAGATAGATTTCGGGCTCGGATTAAAAAAAAACGTGCTGGCGGGAAAATGCTGAACAAATTACTTAAAATTAATATTTTTTGGTGCTGCATAAGTCGTATCATGGATCCCATTTTGGGATCTTGATTCATCTCCTTATTACGCAAAGAAAAATATGCTTATACCGTACTTTATAATGGTTTAAATTCGTAACGATCAATTTAGAACGTCTTGAATTGCAGCCATCTTTGAAATTGAAAAGGCAGTGTTTTCCACAACGTTGGCAACATTTTTATAATAACCAATTAGTACTCTAAAAATGCCCTGAATACGTTGATTGATTTTTATGAAGATTAGGTAAAAGGTAACGAAAAAATATAAATATTTCCTAAAATTCAGTTATAAATATTTTTGGAACCTTTGAAATTTTATAGATTGTGAATGTATCTGTCTGAGATGCTGAATTCTTAAAAAATATGCAATCTTCTTTGGATTTTTATTTAGAATGTTATTTTTATCTATATGAAGTTTCTCTGAAAATACGCTTGGACTTTTATTGATTTTTATTCGCACTAATATTTGTTTACAGTAACAGTGCATTGAAAACGCCTCCAGTTATTTTAAATTTCACTTCGTATTAAAAATTTCTATGTGAATTAGCCTTCTTTGGAACAATAGTAAATCAATGGAAATAATTTTAGAATTTTATTGATTTCAATACAATAAATACATATGCCTTCTTTAAAATTTTCGTAATATATTTTTGAAATGCTATTAATTTTAAACTAAATTACGACTTTGATATCGCCTTCTTTTAGCATAAGCTATTTTCTGGACCTTCGATTGATTGATAATGATTTCAAATAAAATTACATATACATGAGAATTAGTTTTTTTAAATTCCCTAACATGATCAGCGAGCAAAGACAAGGGAACCAAACAAATATTTGAGTAGCAACATAGTTCTAAATGCAAATGTTCTCAAAGTACTTCAGATTTCAATAGTATAACAAATTGCCGAGAAAAAGTACGTTCCGGGAAATGGTATTCCGGGAATTGGTACATTCCGGAAAATAGTATTCCGGGAAATGGTACATTCCGGGAAACGATATTCCGGGAAATGGGACATTCCGGGGAATGGTTTTCTGGGAAATGGCATTCCGGAAAATGGTTTTCCGGGAAATGGAATTCTGGGAAGCGACATACAATCAATGGTATCATATGCGGCTTTGAAATCTATAAACAGGTGGCACGTTGTAATTACAACATTTTTGAAAGACTAGTCGAATCGAGAATATTTCGTTTGTTGTGATGCATTCCCCAGTAAAACCTGCTCTGTATTTCCCATTTTTCTCTATGGGCGGCGGTGAACACTTTGTAGGCGGTTTTCAGCAATGTGATTAACCGGTACTTGCAACAATCCATACTTTATACGAAGAGTATACTGAACGAATTTCTATTCGAAATGTTCAAGCCAGCAACAATAACGAATTCATCACCCAACAAGACAAATAAGCTGTAGGGAAACATATATCTGCAAAAACAAACACGGATGTTTAAAAACTACAACCATTTTCAAAATCTCTCTCGATTTGGCAAAAGCTTTTACTAGATCGAACAAACGACTAATGCTACATATGCATACAATGCTGAAAAATGCTTTCTAAAATGTCATTTTGTGTAAATGTTTGGGAGAAAAATTCTTCATTCAAACAAAAATTCGACGAAAGGTTACAGGATCGGCTGCGGCGCTTTCTCGAATTTTTAAAACTTTTACGTAAAAGATATCAACAATCCCTCTCGTGTAAAGTTGCGCAAGGAATTAAGCTATTTTTTGGTATAACTAAAATTTTAAAATTTTGATGATTGCTCACGGCTAGCATTTTCTAGTTCGAACCAAAATATCTCAGATATTTTATTCAAAAGTACTCCATATTATTGCATAGGATTGTAGCTTTCTTTGCGTAGAATTTTTCTTTCCCTTACATTACATAGCTACGATGCTTCGTTTTTGAGTTATTCATATTTTAGTAAAGGTGATGAAATACCCATATTTGCAGCCGCATTTTTACCAAATGCCGTATGTCCATTCTAACTTCAGTGAAAATAAATACAAAGCGAACGCGCATGCATGATGTCGGTTTTGTGCCAGACCGGACTAAGCGATATTACATTGATACAGAGAAAAACGTGTACAAAGATTGAATCTTTGCATTCTTTACGGTATTATTCGCAATGGATTCATTTCATAATTCATGCTAATGATATTTTTCAAATCTGGTGCAAATGAAAGGTAGCTGAAGAAGAAATTCTTGATTCAATCCTATCATCATCTCATCTTTTGAGATTTTGCTGCTTAGTCCTGTCTGACTTTACACCGATTATATAGCAGAATGGTGAAACAGGTAAAAAAACACAAAGGACGGTTAGCCGCATGCTACCGCATGGTTGTTTATGGAGAGCCACGTGTTTCCCCTGTGATGATTTCTATAGTCTGACTGTTGATTTTAATATTTCATTCTTTCCGATGTGTTATTATAGTTACTAAACTGCTTGGGCGTTCAATAATAAGGAATGCCGTTGAGGTGGAGCTTCCATACTGCATTGTCAGTAGCTTTTCGCAAGTTCTTGAGAGGTGAAAATTTGGTTACCCACCCACTAATGAAGAATAAATAGAGGATAAACTGCTTGCCGGGGAAATAAACGTACAATTCAAATGTTTATATTTATCAGGCTTATGATGTCAACTTGTGAGAATTATAGGTACATAAATTTAGTGATTCTCCATTATGTGTTCATCCAAGACTGCCTCCTGCTGAAATATGCTTTCTAAAATGTGATTCTGTAAATGTTTGGGAGAAGAATTCTACACTCTATGTTTGAATGAAGAATTTTTCTCCCAAACATTTACACAAAATGACATTTTAGAAAGCATTTTTCAGCATTGTATGCATATGTAGCATTAGTCGTTTGTTCGATCTAGTAAAAGCTTTTGCCAAATCGAGAGAGATTTTGAAAATGGTTGTAGTTTTTAAACATCCGTGTTTGTTTTTGCAGATATATGTTTCCCTACAGCTTATTTGTCTTGTTGGGTGATGAATTCGTTATTGTTGCTGGCTTGAACATTTCGAATAGAAATTCGTTCAGTATACTCTTCGTATAAAGTATGGATTGTTGCAAGTACCGGTTAATCACATTGCTGAAAACCGCCTACAAAGTGTTCACCGCCGCCCATAGAGAAAAATGGGAAATACAGAGCAGGTTTTACTGGGGAATGCATCACAATAAACGAAATATTCTCGATTCGACTAGTCTTTCAAAAATGTTGTAATTACAACGTGCCACCTGTTTATAGATTTCAAAGCCGCATATGATACCATTGATTGTATGTCGCTTCCCAGAATTCCATTTCCCGGAAAACCATTTTCCGGAATGCCATTTCCCAGAAAACCATTCCCCGGAATGTCCCATTTCCCGGAATATCGTTTCCCGGAATGTACCATTTCCCGGAATACTATTTTCCGGAATGTACCAATTCCCGGAATACCATTTCCCGGAACGTACTTTTTCTCGGCAATTTGTTATACTATTGAAATCTGAAGTACTTTGAGAACATTTGCATTTAGAACTATGTTGCTACTCAAATATTTGTTTGGTTCCCTTGTCTTTGCTCGCTGATCATGTTAGGGAATTTAAAAAAACTAATTCTCATGTATATGTAATTTTATTTGAAATCATTATCAATCAATCGAAGGTCCAGAAAATAGCTTATGCTAAAAGAAGGCGATATCAAAGTCGTAATTTAGTTTAAAATTAATAGCATTTCAAAAATATATTACGAAAATTTTAAAGAAGGCATATGTATTTATTGTATTGAAATCAATAAAATTCTAAAATTATTTCCATTGATTTACTATTGTTCCAAAGAAGGCTAATTCACATAGAAATTTTTAATACGAAGTGAAATTTAAAATAACTGGAGGCGTTTTCAATGCACTGTTACTGTAAACAAATATTAGTGCGAATAAAAATCAATAAAAGTCCAAGCGTATTTTCAGAGAAACTTCATATAGATAAAAATAACATTCTAAATAAAAATCCAAAGAAGATTGCATATTTTTTAAGAATTCAGCATCTCAGACAGATACATTCACAATCTATAAAATTTCAAAGGTTCCAAAAATATTTATAACTGAATTTTAGGAAATATTTATATTTTTTCGTTACCTTTTACCTAATCTTCATAAAAATCAATCAACGTATTCAGGGCATTTTTAGAGTACTAATTGGTTATTATAAAAATGTTGCCAACGTTGTGGAAAACACTGCCTTTTCAATTTCAAAGATGGCTGCAATTCAAGACGTTCTAAATTGATCGTTACGAATTTAAACCATTATAAAGTACGGTATAAGCATATTTTTCTTTGCGTAATAAGGAGATGAATCAAGATCCCAAAATGGGATCCATAATACGACTTATGCAGCACCAAAAAATATTAATTTTAAGTAATTTGTTCAGCATTTTCCCGCCAGCACGTTTTTTTTAATCCGAGCCCGAAATCTATCTCCTGTAATGTCTGACCTAGTGTCAAAAACTAAAGTTTTTTTTCGATTCCTTAGAACGATAGAAAGTGACTTACGTAGGATTTTTTTCGCTATTTTAATTTTACGCGAAACGCTGAAAATATCATTAAAATCAACAATCAACTTCATTGCATTCGTTTCTCTTAGTCTTAAATTTACCGAAAATAGCCAAGAAAATCGATTCAGACATAATTTATCAACTAAAATCCTTCGTACGTTGTTGGAGAAATTAATTTAGAATATTCTGTGAATATTTCAAAGCTCGTGGTTTGACGTGGATTTAAAAAAAACGCGTTTGAAGTTTTTAGTCCGCTTGGAGTTTACCTAAAAACGATAGGACAGAATAGATAATATATACAATTAGGTATTCTGTTCGCCTTCCATTTTCTGTTATATCATTTTATTTCAATAATAAAATTTTCAAATCTTAAAAATTCTACAGCGGTGTATTATGCTTTTCACCGAAGATTACCACGCGACGGAATCGATTCATAATAGTAAAAGAATTGAAAATATACCATTTTAACTAAATCCGCAAAATTTGGAACAAATATCAGGCAAAATATAGGGCCTGTTAGTCAGGATGTAGACGGTCATGAATTTATTCACCCCTTCACTACCAGCGGTGGGAAAATTGGAAAGTATTTGTTACTATTGTGGTACCAATTTAATTCATTGATATCCCATCCATTGGGGTGCTTTTTATTCCCCACACGATTTTTTTTAAATCCTTCCAAGTTTCTTCTTGGTTCAAAACCAAAAGCCGTCCGTAAGTTGTTCACATTAATTATTTTAATTAATCATTAGATTAATTAAAATAATTTTTCCTAACATCGCGGAATCGAAAAGATTAAATCTTTAAAATGACAGTTTTCCAAGCTTATCGCTATCTTGTTTTTTACCGCAATAACCACTCGATCAAAAAAAAAATTTAAAAATATCTTCAAACAACTTTTCATGTTCTAAAGTAGGTAAAATCTCCTAGAACACAATTACCTGCATAGCAGTTCTTCTAAAAATAAGTTTGGTCGGTGAGATACGAGTTTTTTTTTTATTTTCCGGGAAATGGTATTCCGCGAAAAGGTTTTTCCGGGAAATGATACATTCCGGGAAATAGTTTTCCGGGAAATGGTACATTCCGGGGAACGATATTCCGGGATATGGTACATTCCGGGAAATAGTTTTCCGGGAAATGGAATTCCGGGGAATGGTATTCCGGGAAATGACGCACAACCGATGCAATCGATTGAGATCATCTATGGGATCTAATACACGAATATGTGTTTCTAGCTAAACCGACATATTTGATCAAATCGACTATGGATCGAGTGATGTGTTACGTCCGAGTATCGGGGACACTATCAAGTTCTTTTGAAACTCAGAAAGGACTACGGCAAAGTTGTGGAGCCTCTTATCTAATGTTTAATATCTTCTTGAAAAAATGCGGCAATAAATTGTAATAAATATGTACACGAGAGCAAGAGGCTCGAAGAAAGAAACATTACACCTTATGCTCATATGCTCGGTTCTAAACCAGGAGGCGTGTCAATCATTATTTCAACACTCCAATAACCAGACCTCGAAAGCGAAATTTCCAACTCGTTACATCTTAGCAGTTTAGAAAATATTTCAAACTTCTATTTTTTGGCTATCTAGACTACTGTATTACTACTACTGCATTTAGATGCGACCAAAGTTGAATTTTCTGCGGCTAAAAAGTCGGTGCAAGTACTACAAAACACTGAAAATTACAATTATGTGGAAGAATTTGAATCTATCGTGAATAATCATGAATGATATAACCTTAAATTATTTGTATGTGAGCGAAACATTTCTAGAAGATCGTTGATAGTTTCCCATGTAAGGAACAAAAAAAATCTTCACAATACAATACAGAAAATTTATCTTCACTGGATTTATTATGAAATTAGTATGTATATGAGTGAGACATTTCTAGACTATTGCTGATAGTTTTAACTCAATGAGCTCCATATATAGTTCAGAAAATTTTCTTATTTTCAATTCAGATTTGTTATTTGTCCGAGTCTCATATACCAATCGACTGTGTGTGTTTTTTTGTTTTTGTTTTTAGAGGATAGCAAAAAACTTCCAAAAAAGCCATGAAACTGCAATAAAAAAATATACAAAACTCTAACGTCTCAGGGAACTGGTTTGTCTAGTAACCCGAATCGCCAAAAACCACTACTCTTGCCCAAAACCTGAGTCCTCCCCGGCACTACCTTACGTAATTACTTCGGGGAGGGGGTTTTTATGAGCATAACACCCACTCTAATTCCACTACTTAGCAGTTAGTTCCTTCAGCACTACTCCTCGACGGTGATGTGTTCTTCACCATCAACACAGACTGGCAATTTCTGCATGGTAGTCAGAAAGTTAGCAGTGGGTCGAAACTTTATGCTCTTCCCCTACGAAGACAATCTGGGCGGCAAAATTCAGAGTGTCTAATTTACCTAACCCTTCCCTTGTGCCACTCTGCACCGAAACTTTCTTCTCGTACCATTCAGCGCCACTTACTCGTTCAGCTCCGAACTTGTTCGCAAACTACTCGGTCCAGTTGGATCTGGCCTACTCCGAAGGAGAATTCCTAGGCGAGATTCTCCCGATACCGAGCGGTAGATTTCTCCCGATGATGATATTCGTTTCCGTGAGCCAATTAGCTCCCCGCTTTGTTCCGATCTACTCGATGTAGCCCCGGCGATGGACCTAACCTACTCTACAGACCAGCCAGTAGGTGCTAAAGTCCATCCAGCGATTCCGGGTGGAGCGCAGCTTCCGGTTCACTGGCGCCCCAATGATCCATTGCTAGCTATTCGACGCGGTCTGATCCCCGGCTGTGCATCTGCCCTACTCACGAGCTATCCGGTAGGGTGTTAAGGTCGGTCCGGCGATTCCGGTTAAGTCTGACGTCCGTATCACTGGCACCCAGATGACTAGAACCCGGTTCTACATTGCGTACTACTCAACTGGTCCCCGGCGGGGGACCTAATCTACACCAACGGAGAGTTCCCCGGCGGAATATCTCTCGAATCCCAATTTGTGGTTTCACGGCGACTTTCTAGTCAAGGTCGCTACTTTGTTGGTCCATTTGACACTTCCTCTGCATCTCGGAGAGTATACTCGTAACCACTCTGCGGACAGCGTCCCAGGTATGCTCGTCGTGGCTCATCTCTTCGACGATACTGTCAACTATCACACCCTACGAAAACTTCTTCGAACCTAGACCACGTGTTCCGGTGTCTCTGCACGTTTACACACTCCAGGCAAAGGAGTGATGAAGCATGTCCAAACCGGTGCAAGTACTTCCGGAAGCATACGTGCCCGTACAAAATCTGCATCAAATGTAAGTTCCATGCTTCTATGCACCCAAGCTGTCACATTTGGGATTAGTCCTTAGCCATACTGATGCATTTTCGGGATCATGCCGGCGTTACTACCTCCGACGATATTGATCTGTAACCACTCGCGACTCGTACGGGCATCAGCCGGCATGTCCTGTACAGCTTTTCACGGCTCCGTTTGGTTTGCAGCGCAGCACCCCAGGGAACCCCATATCGAAGTATCGATGACGAAACGGTAGATAGCAGACGTCCTGTGCTGCTTTCGGACAGCCGAAGTTTGGCATGATTCTCGCTATTGCTTTTGTTGCCCTCGCCGAATTTTCGCAAGCGTAGTCGACGTGGTTGTTGAAACTCAACCGGTCGTCGGTTATCACTCAAAATTGTGCCCTCCAACGTCGATCTGAATCCGCTGAATCGCTTTGACGTTGCTGACCAACAACTTGTGGTGAGTTATTTGCAGCTTGACTCCGTTCATCTAGCTCTCGATCGAGTCTATTGTCTCCGTCACCGAAAACTCTACTTCTTCAAGTGTCTCACCAAGCACCATTAGTTACATGTCGTCCGCGAAACCCACGCAGAAAAAATATTTTGTAATTTTAAGTTTATTTTCATGCACATATTTGGAGCATGAATATAAATGTAAAATAAAGTTCCACTACAAATCCACTTGTCGTGCTTTCTTCAACGAATTTTATTATAATTCTACACGTGGATTGAAAATTACAGTTTCTTCAAACGGAAAAACCAATGCACTTCAATGTACACGCTTATTGCTGTAAAATGAATGACATGTAATATTACACGAACGAAAATGTAAAATTGTATGCTTTTTGATGCTCTAATTGAGTGCATTGATTTTAACGTAATTGTCAATCAAAGTTTTGATTCAATCTTTGCATGTTTACATTCGTATTGATTTACATGTAGTTTAAATTTCATTATTTTTTTGTGTGCACGATTTTCACTTTCCTGGGCAGCCGCAGAGTTATGACCCCATTGAATATCCCGTTCCAAAGAGTTGGACCAAGAATGGAGCCTTGAGGAACGCACGCTGTGACTAGCATTGGCTTCTGCCCTTCGCTCGTCTCGCACAGCAGCACTCTGCTCTAGAAGTAGCTCTTCAGGATCTGGTATAGATAGTTGGGAACCCTCATTCTGTGCAGCGCTGCAGCAATGGCTGTCCACTTGGCGCTGTTAAATGAAATCTTAACATCTATCATGATCACAGCCCAGTATCGATATCTTCTTCACTTCTGTTTAGATGCCTTCTCAACACTCTTAAACATTGTTAGAATTGCATCCACTGTTGACGCTTCTTGCGCAATCCAAGCTGCCTCTTAGTTAGTCCGCGCTCTCCCTCCGTGCATTTCATCAACCTGTTAAGGATGATTCTTTCCAGGAATTTTCCGAGTGTATCCAGTAGACATAAGAGGCCGGATCGTCCGGTGGCTGCAGTACCAGCTTCTATACCTTCCAAATTTCGGGGAACCTTTATTTAAACACTTCTGCAGCACCATCCTGAACACGTCCGGATATGCCAGGATCGCAGCTTTCAGCGCCACGTTTGGTGTTCTATCCTGACCGGGGTCTTTCTTTGATTTCAGACACTTCGATGCTTTGTCGAGCTCATCGTTACTTACCGATCGTTCATGTGTGCTCCTTCTTCTTTGCCGAATGGTGTTGGTGGCCAGATAGTTGCATCATGCTTCGGGAAAAGACCCTCGATAACTATATTCAGCTTACTCGGGCACATTTGGGCTGGCGTCCTCAGACCCTTCATTTTCGCCATCACGACTAGGTACGCGTCCCCCCAGGGATAAGCGTCTACTTCTCGTCACAGCTCTTTGGGGCAATCTGATTTTTTAAGTCTCTCAGGTTACTCTCCAAGCCCCAGGCGTTGAAGTAACCACCATTGACTATCGGCTTCCGACCGATCAACTACTCGGTTAACTGCTCCAGCATTAGGGTGAACTGCTTTACCGTCCACCTTGGAGGAGCGTAATAGCTACACACGAAGACGCCGTTGATTTTGGCGATCACGAAGCCCTCATATGAGCGTTCTACCACTTCTTGAATGGGGAATCTGCCCATAACTTTTATCACAGCCGTTCAATCGATATGAGAGTTCCCAAAATCGGTATTCCAGCGGGAGAACGCCCTCCAGCACTACGAGACTCAAGGCAATGCGCAAGCAACGATACTGGATTCTCTCCAGTTTGATGAAGTGTATGATCGAGGGTACTTTTTAAGGCTTTTTGCCCCTCCCCCCCCCCCTGCCTAAAAGGACGACCGATTGCCTTGCGATGACTTCAGTCTTCTTGGATATTAAGGGGGCTTTTGACTCAGTTTCTTTCTGAGAAGCTGCATCAGAATGGTCTTTCACCGATTTTAAATAACTTTTTGCTAAACCTGTTGTCTGAAAAGCACATGCATGTCTAAGTTCCTTGTTCAACAATTTTTAAGTAAATGACATTGACGATTGTCAATTCATGCACGCAAGGGCAACTTGCAGACGACGCGCAGTGTCGCCAACCGGACAAAACCTCTAAAATTGGATTTTTCATGATTTAACATTTTCTTTCTTTGTAAAGAGGTTTAATGAAGTTTTCTCAAAATATTAGGTCTTGAAGACTGTTACTTCAAGTAACGTGTGGCCCACTGTTTCTCGTAGCAGATCGTAAATACTGTTGTAGTGTGATGATC
Organism: Topomyia yanbarensis; assembly: GCF_030247195.1. NCBI lineage: Eukaryota > Metazoa > Arthropoda > Insecta > Diptera > Culicidae > Topomyia > Topomyia yanbarensis. The sequence continues at coordinate 196,765,624 of NC_080672.1, read as the reverse complement.
AGCTGTAGCTGAAATTTTATTTATTTTGGTATAGATGTACAAGTTCAACAGTAAGTTCTACTTACAAATTATAGTGATATGGCTTTAGATAAGATGAGAATCGATCTCATACGTCCCTCTTAGTAGAGCTCAACCTAACCTCAACTGGTACCTACTGTAATAATACAAATTGTAATGATTTCTCGGCTGTTCGATGGTAATTTACCTCTCCAAATGGATCTTTAGTGACAAATCCTTTCTGCTCACTCTAAGCGTTTATCCGTTTAGTTTAGCTTAGTTTAGTTTAGCCTAAGTTATAAATTCACGCATGTTTAGTATATATAGGATCAAATTAATCTTGTTGCTACTTACTATTTTAGGATAATATTAATTTAGAATATTTATAAACTTAGACATATTTATCCTAAACTTTACTTTTAGCGAAATAGGGTATATTTTAATTTAATGTTTTAGAAATCTGACGATATATAATTTTAGGAAAACTGCTTCGTCATCTGACACCTTCACTCCGTTATCTCCCTTGAACGATTATTCGGCTTTCTGTTGTGATCATCACATTCCTCGATTGCCTTCGATATTGTCGTCAAGGTTCCGTTCACAAATGAACTGCTAAATTGGCTGCATTCTGGCATCGTAACAAAGACGAAAGATAGATTTTTTACAGAACTTCAAAGGTGAAATAGATGATCAATTCTGTAAAAAAATGTATTCAAACCTATGTTATTCAAATGAATATATCTTTTTAGTTAAGATTCCGATTAGGGTCGAACTGGTTTCATTTGAAAGGTTATTCGCTGGACTTATAACTTCCCGAGCAAACGAAAAGCTCATAATGCCCCCATGATCATGGTTCAAATTCACCCCCACTGTATGGTGTTTTGATAGTATTTGGAATGGGTTCAACCCATGAAAACGCCATCGCACAGTGTTTTAAAACGTCGTTTTCGTGCTCAAAATTAATAGCGTCTAAACCGTTGACTTTAGAGATATAGTTTGTTCGGAGAAGTTGTTGTTCTTATGATTGTGCATCCACAGGAGTATACCGTTCAGTGATTAATTCACCTATAAGTGATATACGAAATTTATTTTCCGAACTAATTAATATAGAGACTTTGTGTCTTCGACAAAGTTGTAGCTAATGTTACTATAAAAGAAATTGCTGAAGACACTATATATCTATCTTTAGTAGTTACCGAGTTATGGAACATATTATATGGAAGACCTCTTAAAATTAGTTTTTTCATGATAACTTTTTTAGACATTCTCGTATCTACTTAGAATCTTCCACAAAGTTATTTGCGGTATCGAAACACATATTTTTGCCGAACATAGTCACTTCCTATCTGTTGAATCTAAAAAGATATTCCAAATTTTACGATTTTTTTGGGGTAACTTCCACCTTAAATAATTCGTTAAGGAGCAAAAAGGAGCAAACAACATCATAACATACTGAAAGTACTAGCTTTTTACTTTCATATAGTGGCCCGATTGTTAGTCGACGCGATTCTCCCCGAGTGTTATGTTCAATACAATATGCCATCGCAGTGGTATAAAATGAAATATTCAAGCGCACTGCGACAAACAGCTTCATGTTTTATGGTAAATTGCATGGAACACGTTCGCCTATAACATGCAATGCATATAGTTTGCCTTTCAAAAATCAAAGTGTAGTTTTTGATGTGTTTAATAATATCAATATTTTCATTATAAAATAGATAAATAAATCTATTTTTAATAATCGTTTTCTCCGTCATCTTCAAAGCTTTCTTCTTCCGCTAGAAGAGCTTTGGCCTTTCCTAAAAATCATTTTATACTTTTTTTAGCCATCCCCGAGCTTCATTCACGACAGGATCCACATTGTGAACAGGTGACGTTAATCAAGCATCATTATAAATGTCACGACAGACATTAATAAACCTTCTGGTGGGATTTCCATCGTTTGTTCAAGCTTACCAGTATCCACTGATTGTTTAAATTTCACGTGACACACTTCTCGAACGCAATATATTCTTCGTTTCGTACTTTGATCTTGATTGTGGTCAAAGTTCCCTTTTCCTTTTTTGGACATCTATGAACATGTTTATGCAATTTATCATGAAAAGATGAAGCTACTTATCGCAGTGCGCTTGAATATTTCATTTTATACCACTGCGATGGCATATTGTATTGAACATAACACTCGGGTAGAATCGCGTCGACTAACAATCGGGCCACTATATGAAAGTAAAAAGCTAGTACTTTCAGTATGTTAGAATGTTGTTTGCTCCTTAACGAATTATTTAAGGCGGAAGTTACCCCCAAAAAATCATAAAATTTGGAATATTATTTTAAATTCAACAGATAGGAAGTGGCTATGTTCACCAAAAATATCTGTTTCGATGCCGCAAATAACTTTGTGGAAGATTCCAAGTAGATACGAGAATGTCTAAAAAAATTATCATGAAAAAACTAATTTTAAGGGATCTTCCATATAATATGTTCCATAACTCATAAACTACTAAGATAGATATATGGTGTCTTCAGCAATTTCTTTTGCAGTAACATTTGCTACAACTTTGCCGAAGACACAAAGTCTGTGTCTTAATTAGTTCGGAAAATAAATTTCGTATATCACTTATAGGTGAATTAATCACTGAACGGTATACTCCTGTGAATGCGCAATCATAAGAACAACAACTTCTCCGAACAAACTATATCTCTAAAGTCAACGGTTTAGACGCTATTAATTTTGAGCACGAAAACGACGTCGAAACGTCGAGATTTTATGTTATCACGAAATTTTTTTGCCTTTCTCAATAGAAAGGTATTGCAATTGCTCTGAAAACCGACTTTTAACGGAGGCCCGGAGGGCCGAGTGACATATACCATTCGATTCAGTTCGTCGAGTTCGGCAAATGTCTGTGTGTGTATGTATGTGTGTGTGTATGTGCGTATGTGTGTGTGAGTGTACGCGAACACAATCTCACTCACTTTTCTCAGAGATGGCTGAACCGATTTTGACAAACTTAGTCTCAAATGAAAGGTGCAACGTTCCCATAGGCTGCTATCGAATTTCTAATGGATCCGACTTCCGGTTCCGGAATTACAGGGTGATGAGTACGAACACGCAGAAAATGTCGATTTTAATAAATTCTGCAATGAATGTATAAAGGTGAAAAATTTTCCAAAATATGACCACAACTGCTTCGATTTGTAGTATTAGGTCACTAACATCCATTTAAAGTCTATTTGGCCACATTGGCCACCATCATCGGTTCCGGAAGCCCCGGCGGAAGTATCTAAATTCAGAATAACAGTCACATCGGTTTCTCGGAGGTGGCTAGACCGATTCGACTAAACTTGACCTCAAATGAAAGGTATTGCGTCCCCGTAAATGGCTATTTAATTTCATCCCGATCCGACTTCCGGTTCCGGAGTTACAGGTTGTGGCGTGCGATCCAGTGGCGGGGTTCCCTGGGGTGCTGCGCTGCAAACCAAACGGAGCCGTGAAAAGCTGTACAGGACATGCCGGCTGATGCCCGTACGAGTCGCGAGTGGTTACAGATCAATATCGTCGGAGGTAGTAACGCCGGCATGATCCCGAAAATGCATCAGTATGGCTGAGGACTAATCCCAAATGTGACAGCTTGGGTGCATAGGAAGCATGGAGATGTGAACTTACATTTGATGCAGATTTTGTACGGGCACGTATGCTTCCGGAAGTACTTGCACCGGTTTGGACATGCTTCGTCACTCCTTTGCCTGGAGTGTGTAAACGTGCAGAGACACCGGAACACGTGGTCTAGGTTCGAAGAAGTTTTCGTAGGGTGTGATAGTTGACAGTATCGTCGAAGAGATGAGCCACGACGAGCATACCTGGGACGCTGTCCGCAGAGTGGTTACGAGTATACTCTCCGAGATGCAGAGGAAGTGTCGAATGGACCAACAAAGTAGCGACCTTGACTAGAAAGTCGCCGTGAAACCACAAATTGGGATTCGAGAGATATTCCGCCGGGGAACTCTCCGTTGGTGTAGATTAGGTCCCCCGCCGGGGACCAGTTGAGTAGTACGCAATGTAGAACCGGGTTCTAGTCATCTGGGTGCCAGTGATACGGACGTCAGACTTAACCGGAATCGCCGGACCGACCTTAACACCCTACCGGATAGCTCGTGAGTAGGGCAGATGCACAGCCGGGGATCAGACCGCGTCGAATAGCTAGCAATGGATCATTGGGGCGCCAGTGAACCGGAAGCTGCGCTCCACCCGGAATCGCTGGATGGACTTTAGCACCTACTGGCTGGTCTGTAGAGTAGGTTAGGTCCATCGCCGGGGCTACATCGAGTAGATCGGAACAAAGCGGGGAGCTAATTGGCTCACGGAAACGAACATCATCATCGGGAGAAATCTACCGCTCGGTATCGGGAGAATCTCGCCTAGGAATTCTCCTTCGGAGTAGGCCAGATCCAACTGGACCGAGTAGTTTGCGAACAAGTTCGGAGCTGAACGAGTAAGTGGCGCTGAATGGTACGAGAAGAAAGTTTCGGTGCAGAGTGGCACAAGGGAAGGGTTAGGTAAATTAGACACTCTGAAGTTTGCCGCCCAGATTGTCTTCGTAGGGGAAGAGCATAAAGTTTCGACCCACTGCTAACTTTCTGACTACCATGCTGAAATTGCCAGTCTGTGTTGATGGTGAAGAACACATCACCGTCGAGGAGTAGTGCTGAAGGAACTAACTGCTAAGTAGTGGAATTAGAGTGGGTGTTATGCTCATAAAAACCCCCTCCCCGAAGTAATTACGTAAGGTAGTGCCGGGGAGGACTCAGGTTTTGGGCAAGAGTAGTGGTTTTTGGCGATTCGGGTTGCTAGACAAACCAGTTCCCTGAGACGTTAGAGTTTTGTACATTTTTTTTATTGCAGTTTCATGGCTTTTTTGGAAGTTTTTTGCTATCCTCTAAAAACAAAAACAAAAAAACACACACAGTCGATTGGTATATGAGACTCGGACAAATAACAAATCTGAATTGAAAATAAGAAAATTTTCTGAACTATATATGGAGCTCATTGAGATAAAACTATCAGCAATAGTCTAGAAATGTCTCACTCATATACATACTAATTTCATAATAAATCCAGTGAAGATAAATTTTCTGTATTGTATTGTGAAGATTTTTTTTGTTCCTTACATGGGAAACTATCAACGATCTTCTAGAAATGTTTCGCTCACATACAAATAATTTAAGGTTATATCATTCATGATTATTCACGATAGATTCAAATTCTTCCACATAATTGTAATTTTCAGTGTTTTGTAGTACTTGCACCGACTTTTTAGCCGCAGAAAATTCAACTTTGGTCGCATCTAAATGCAGTAGTAGTAATACAGTAGTCTAGATAGCCAAAAAATAGTAGTTTGAAATATTTTCTAAACTGCTAAGATGTAACGAGTTGGAAATTTCGCTTTCGAGGTCTGGTTATTGGAGTGTTGAAATAATGATTGACACGCCTCCTGGTTTAGAACCGAGCATATGAGCATAAGGTGTAATGTTTCTTTCTTCGAGCCTCTTGCTCTCGTGTACATATTTATTACAATTTATTGCCGCATTTTTTCAAGAAGATATTAAACATTAGATAAGAGGCTCCACAACTTTGCCGTAGTCCTTTCTGAGTTTCAAAAGAACTTGATAGTGTCCCCGATACTCGGACGTAACACATCACTCGATCCATAGTCGATTTGATCAAATATGTCGGTTTAGCTAGAAACACATATTCGTGTATTAGATCCCATAGATGATCTCAATCGATTGCATCGGTTGTGCGTCATTTCCCGGAATACCATTCCCCGGAATTCCATTTCCCGGAAAACTATTTCCCGGAATGTACCATATCCCGGAATATCGTTCCCCGGAATGTACCATTTCCCGGAAAACTATTTCCCGGAATGTATCATTTCCCGGAAAAACCTTTTCGCGGAATACCATTTCCCGGAAAATAAAAAAAAAACTCGTATCTCACCGACCAAACTTATTTTTAGAAGAACTGCTATGCAGCTAATTGTGTTCTAGGAGATTTTACCTACTTTAGAACATGAAAAGTTGTTTGAAGATATTTTTAATTTTTTTTTTGATCGAGTGGTTATTGCGGTAAAAAACAAGATAGCGATAAGCTTGGAAAACTGTCATTTTAAAGATTTAATCTTTTCGATTCCGCGATGTTAGGAAAAATTATTTTAATTAATCTAATGATTAATTAAAATAATTAATGTGAACAACTTACGGACGGCTTTTGGTTTTGAACCAAGAAGAAACTTGGAAGGATTTAAAAAAATCGTGTGGGGAATAAAAAGCACCCCAATGGATGGGATATCAATGAATTAAATTGGTACCACAATAGTAACAAATACTTTCCAATTTTCCCACCGCTGGTAGTGAAGGGGTGAATAAATTCATGACCGTCTACATCCTGACTAACAGGCCCTATATTTTGCCTGATATTTGTTCCAAATTTTGCGGATTTAGTTAAAATGGTATATTTTCAATTCTTTTACTATTATGAATCGATTCCGTCGCGTGGTAATCTTCGGTGAAAAGCATAATACACCACTGTAGAATTTTTAAGATTTGAAAATTTTATTATTGAAATAAAATGATATAACAGAAAATGGAAGGCGAACAGAATACCTAATTGTATATATTATCAATTCTGTCCTATCGTTTTTAGGTAAACTCCAAGCGGACTAAAAACTTCAAACGCGTTTTTTTTAAATCCACGTCAAACCACGAGCTTTGAAATATTCACAGAATATTCTAAATTAATTTCTCCAACAACGTACGAAGGATTTTAGTTGATAAATTATGTCTGAATCGATTTTCTTGGCTATTTTCGGTAAATTTAAGACTAAGAGAAACGAATGCAATGAAGTTGATTGTTGATTTTAATGATATTTTCAGCGTTTCGCGTAAAATTAAAATAGCGAAAAAAATCCTACGTAAGTCACTTTCTATCGTTCTAAGGAATCGAAAAAAAACTTTAGTTTTTGACACTAGGTCAGACATTACAGGAGATAGATTTCGGGCTCGGATTAAAAAAAACGTGCTGGCGGGAAAATGCTGAACAAATTACTTAAAATTAATATTTTTTGGTGCTGCATAAGTCGTATTATGGATCCCATTTTGGGATCTTGATTCATCTCCTTATTACGCAAAGAAAAATATGCTTATACCGTACTTTATAATGGTTTAAATTCGTAACGATCAATTTAGAACGTCTTGAATTGCAGCCATCTTTGAAATTGAAAAGGCAGTGTTTTCCACAACGTTGGCAACATTTTTATAATAACCAATTAGTACTCTAAAAATGCCCTGAATACGTTGATTGATTTTTATGAAGATTAGGTAAAAGGTAACGAAAAAATATAAATATTTCCTAAAATTCAGTTATAAATATTTTTGGAACCTTTGAAATTTTATAGATTGTGAATGTATCTGTCTGAGATGCTGCCTTCTTAAAAATATGCAATCTTCTTTGGATTTTTATGTAGAATGTTATTTTTATCTATATGAAGTTTCTCTGAAAATACGCTTGGACTTTTATTGATTTTTATTCGCACTAATATTTGTTTACAGTAACAGTGCATTGAAAACGCCTCCAGTTATTTTAAATTTCACTTCGTATTAAAAATTTCTATGTGAATTAGCCTTCTTTGGAACAATAGTAAATCAATGGAAATAATTTTAGAATTTTATTGATTTCAATACAATAAATACATATGCCTTCTTTAAAATTTTCGTAATATATTTTTGAAATGCTATTAATTTTAAACTAAATTACGACTTTGATATCGCCTTCTTTTAGCATAAGCTATTTTCTGGACCTTCGATTGATTGATAATGATTTCAAATAAAATTACATATACATGAGAATTAGTTTTTTTAAATTCCCTAACATGATCAGCGAGCAAAGACAAGGGAACCAAACAAATATTTGAGTAGCAACATAGTTCTAAATGCAAATGTTCTCAAAGTACTTCAGATTTCAATAGTATAACAAATTGCCGAGAAAAAGTACGTTCCGGGAAATGGTATTCCGGGAATTGGTACATTCCGGAAAATAGTATTCCGGGAAATGGTACATTCCGGGAAACGATATTCCGGGAAATGGGACATTCCGGGGAATGGTTTTCTGGGAAATGGCATTCCGGAAAATGGTTTTCCGGGAAATGGAATTCTGGGAAGCGACATACAATCAATGGTATCATATGCGGCTTTGAAATCTATAAACAGGTGGCACGTTGTAATTACAACATTTTTGAAAGACTAGTCGAATCGAGAATATTTCGTTTGTTGTGATGCATTCCCCAGTAAAACCTGCTCTGTATTTCCCATTTTTCTCTATGGGCGGCGGTGAACACTTTGTAGGCGGTTTTCAGCAATGTGATTAACCGGTACTTGCAACAATCCATACTTTATACGAAGAGTATACTGAACGAATTTCTAAGCGAAATGTTCAAGCCAGCAACAATAACGAATTCATCACCCAACAAGACAAATAAGCTGTAGGGAAACATATATCTGCAAAAACAAACACGGATGTTTAAAAACTACAACCATTTTCAAAATCTCTCGATTTGGCAAAAGCTTTTACTAGATCGAACAAACGACTAATGCTACATATGCATACAATGCTGAAAAATGCTTTCTAAAATGTCATTTTGTGTAAATGTTTGGGAGAAAAATTCTTCATTCAAACATAGAGTGTAGAATTCTTCTCCCAAACATTTACAGAATCACATTTTAGAAAGCATATTTCAGCAGGAGGCAGTCTTGGATGAACACATAATGGAGAATCACTAAATTTATGTACCTATAATTCTCACAAGTTGACATCATAAGCCTGATAAATATAAACATTTGAATTGTACGTTTATTTCCCCGGCAAGCAGTTTATCCTCTATTTATTCTTCATTAGTGGGTGGGTAACCAAATTTTCACCTCTCAAGAACTTGCGAAAAGCTACTGACAATGCAGTATGGAAGCTCCACCTCAACGGCATTCCTTATTATTGAACGCCCAAGCAGTTTAGTAACTATAATAACACATCGGAAAGAATGAAATATTAAAATCAACAGTCAGACTATAGAAATCATCACAGGGGAAACACGTGGCTCTCCATAAACAACCATGCGGTAGCATGCGGCTAACCGTCCTTTGTGTTTTTTTACCTGTTTCACCATTCTGCTATATAATCGGTGTAAAGTCAGACAGGACTAAGCAGCAAAATCTCAAAAGATGAGATGATGATAGGATTGAATCAAGAATTTCTTCTTCAGCTACCTTTCATTTGCACCAGATTTGAAAAATATCATTAGCATGAATTATGAAATGAATCCATTGCGAATAATACCGTAAAGAATGCAAAGATTCAATCTTTGTACACGTTTTTCTCTGTATCAATGTAATATCGCTTAGTCCGGTCTGGCACAAAACCGACATCATGCATGCGCGTTCGCTTTGTATTTATTTTCACTGAAGTTAGAATGGACATACGGCATTTGGTAAAAATGCGGCTGCAAATATGGGTATTTCATCACCTTTACTAAAATATGAATAACTCAAAAACGAAGCATCGTAGCTATGTAATGTAACCGAAAGAAAAATTCTACGCAAAGAAAGCTACAATCCTATGCAATAATATGGAGTACTTTTGAATAAAATATCTGAGATATTTTGGTTCGAACTAGAAAATGCTAGCCGTGAGCAATCATCAAAATTTTAAAATTTTAGTTATACCAAAAAATAGCTTAATTCCTTGCGCAACTTTACACGAGAGGGATTGTTGATATCTTTTACGTAAAAGTTTTAAAAATTCGAGAAAGCGCCGCAGCCGATCCTGTAACCTTTCGCCTTAATAAAGAAATTTAGTAAACGAGAACGGATAGAAGAGGTAATTTCAAAAATTGAGACCCTTCGACAAAGTCCGAACGAATCGTTTAAAATACGGGCTGAAATAATAAAAGACCAAATTGATGTTTATAATGAAGGGACTGGCATCAAGGATATGCCAATGATTATTAGCCTTAGATTACATTTTATCGCGGGTCTGCGAAATGAAGAGTTAAAAGTATTTGCGCGTGGACACAGAGGGATGCCACTAGTGCAATTACTGGACTACTTAGAGAAAGTAGATATTGAAAACCAGTGTCTGAAAGAGATAGAAAGCAGGCTGGAATTGTTAGAATTATCACGTACACGTACTGTTACGCAACAATGTTGGACACCGAAAAGATATATCGGAAATCCAATTGAATATATAGATGAAGGTAGAGATTATGAGCTACCTGAAAGAAATTATCGGCCAGAAATAGGCGAAAGTAATTTCAAATATTCACCGCAGAATTATGCGGAAACTTACTGGTCAGATTTTGATCAAAATACAAAAACTAAAATTTTTAAACAGAATCAGAAGCCCCGAAGGCAAGATTATGATTCTAACATAGGTCACTACCAAGACCAAAATAGCCAATTGGGCGTCAATTGCTTCACGAATGAAAGAAGCATAAATACAAATTTACGGAATTATTACGCAACCAGACAGGGTGCAAATACTAACAGGCAGTTGCCTGCCGAAAGATACAATGGCCACGAAAGGCCCAAGACAAGGCCAGATAACGGCAATAATAAATTGGGAAGAGATACTTCTCAATATGAAAAATTGAATATAGAATGTACTAGGAACAATCAGTTACTAGTAAATATCGCCTCAGTTGCAAGGCCAGATACTAAAGTTAAGTATATGCTTGATACAGGAGCATTCCTTAATGTAATAAGATGGGACACGCTCTCGAAAATTGGAGCCAGACTCATCAATTACAGAGATAAAGTAAATATTACCGGTTTTAATCTGACACAGACAGAAACCATTGGGTCAGTAGAGACCAATTTCATAATTGGGAATTCCGATTATAAAATTAAGTTTTATGTGGTAAAAGACCTATGTGTTCCAGGAATTATTGGAGCAGAATTTTTAAAAGAACACACAGTTTTTATCTCCCAGCATTTGGACTACATCGCACTCAGTAAATCGAATGAGTTCGACAAAAAGTCAAATGGGGATAAGATACAAAATACTGATAATTTTACGTTAAGAGGGGAAAATATTCCAAACAACGCGGATGAAAAGAATCCAACTAAATACGTCGAAGAAAAACGTAATAAGACCCCCGAAGGAAGGGACGCGATTAATAATAGAAACCAAAATAAAATGGTAAGAGATAATGAAATGCCCTCAAATATGTCGCGCAAATGCGAAATTACAGCCGAGAAGGCAAGCCAGACAGAGGCAATTATAAATTATACTGATGCTGGGTCTCAGTACAATATGGAAGAATTAAATAATCAAATTGATACACTTCACAGAAGAAAGTGTATGACTAGTATGGTCCCAGAATACGGATCAGAAAATAGGATAGTTTCTAATGATTATGGTACAAATAAGAATTACTACAAAAAGAATTACATGAATGAATCCAACGGCGAGAGCTTCGTGGATTCCTATTATGAAGAACAAATTTCAGAAAACTTGGATGACAACCAGGACTATTGTCTGGTTGAAAATAAAAAGTACGATCAGTTACGTGGTAATGAACGAACTGAAAAATTATTAGAAATTCTTAATTTGAATCATTTAAAAAGATATAATTTCCAAGCCATGGAATCAATAATGGCTGAATATAGTGATGTGTTCTACCAAAAAGGAGACCATCTAACAACTACAGACGCGGCGGTCCATGAAATAGAGACGACGTCAAACGTGCCGATAAATAAAAGGCAATATAGATTTCCCGAAGCAACGAAAAAGCATATAAATGCAGAAATCGAGGAAATGTTGAAGCAGGGCATTATTAAGCCTAGTAAAAGTCCATGGAATGCACCGGTTTTGTGCGTACCTAAAAAGGACGATGAAAACGGAAATAAAAAGTATAGAATCGTGGTCGACTTTAGAGCATTGAATTTAGTAACGAAACCATTCGTATATCCAATCCCGCTGATCGACGAAATACTCGACAACCTAGGAGGATCAAAATATTTTTCAACATTGGACTTGAAATCTGGATTTTACCAAGTCCCGATCAATCCAAAAGATGCGGCTAAAACAGCCTTTTCAACCCCAAAAGGGCATTTTGAATTCACAAGAATGCCTATGGGCCTTAGAAATAGTCCATCAACATTTCAGAAGTTGATGAACACAATATTATATGAAATTGAAAATGTGAAAGCTATCGTTTACCTAGACGATATTATCATTTACGGGTCGACCATTGAGGAACACAAGGAAAACCTCATAAAAGTTTTGAAAGCTATGCGCCGACACAATTTGAAAATTGAGGCAGGAAAATGCCAAATCTTAAGAACCGAAATTAAATATCTCGGACATGCAATTGATTCAGAAGGCATTCGGCCGACGGAAGATAATATAAAGGCCATCAAAGAAATGACTGTGCCAAAAACAGTTAAAGGAGTCCGTTCGTTTTTAGGAACGGTTAATTTTTATGGTAAATTCATACCACAAATAGCAGAAAAACGTAAACCATTGAACGATCTGCTAAAGAAAAATGTAAAATTTAGTTGGACTAATGAATGTCAGAAAGCATTCGAAGAATTGAAAGATTTTTTAACTTCAGATACTCTGTTGGTAAGACCGAACTACAAAGATACGTTTGTGATCACAACAGATGCAAGCGAGTATGCCATTGGTGCAGTACTCTCTAATGAAGTGTCCACCGATAGACCCATAGCCTATGCGAGCAGAGGTCTAGTCGGTGCAGAAAGAAGGTACCATACGATAGAAAAAGAATTACTTGCAATCGTATGGTCAGTAAACAGGTTTAAACACTTTATATACAACCAAAAATTTATTGTCTATACGGATCATAGACCATTGATCTCGATATGGCATTTAAAAGAGACTTCCCCGACTCTTACTAGACTTCGCCTAAAATTACAAGGGTTAGAAATGGATATTCGCTACAAACAAGGCAAGGACAATGTTGTAGCCGATTTTTTATCAAGACTTCATCCGGAAACCGATAAGGATGAAATTACTCACACTGTCGCTGTAGTTACTCGACAGCAAAAGCGGCAACAGCAGCAAGAAGATAAAGAACTTGCGAGGCGGACAGACGCAGAGAACAAAACCCCAACACAAATTACGGATCAAACGGGAAGATTTGGTCTTTTCAAGAATAAACAGATATCCGAGTGGAATCCGCACATGGATGGTTTAGAGAATATCGATTTCGAATGGGACGAGAAGGGTGATGTTGAAAGATTGATCTCACATCAAGACTTCCAGAATGATCTAGCCCAAGGACGTATTGATTTTAAATTATTAAAATTTTCGAAGAGCAAGATCGAAGAAAGCCAAACAGACGCCACATTCGTGATTGTCATCAGTAAATCAGCCTATAAAGAGCTAAGCGAATTGGTCGACCTACCTCATGGGTTGAAAGATTATTTGAACGGTAGAGTATTTGCGATACCCAACCGAAAAATATGGGGAATGATATTAAACGGGTCGAGCCGATCAAGAGCCGACACAAAAGTATTTTTTGAAGGGTTAGTTGACGCGTTTGCGAACTGTCCCGAACATATGAAAGGAGATAAGAACATTCAAATTATCTCTTACAGAAATATACAAACTACACTGGAAACAAATATTTTAAGATTCATTGCAGGAAAATTCAATAAGGTGTTCACTCTATATGCACCAGAGAAAGAGCGAATGCACGTACCAGTAGAAGAGAGAGAAACTGTTCTTAAAGAGTTTCATGACTCTCCGCTGGCCGGACATGTCGGAAGTAAAAGAATGTTAAAACGTATAAGCCCACTATTCGAGTGGAAAAACATGCGTAGAGACGTAGAAAACTACGTCAAACAATGTGACTCGTGCCAAAAGAATAAAATTGGTAGGTCCAAAAAGATTCCGATGAAAATTACAACTACTTCCATTGCACCTTTCGAAAAATTGTACATGGATATTGTAGTATTACCCGAATCAGATTGGGGAAATAAATACGGTCTAGTCATGCAAGATGACCTAACTAGATTTTTAACAGTAGCACCGATGGAGAACCAGGAAAGTTCGACGGTTGCCCAAACTTTTGTAGAAAACTACATCTGTAAATTTGGAACTCCCTTGGAGTTAGTTACAGACAATGGAACAAATTTTGTAAGTTCCTTAATGAAAAATGTATGTAAGATTTTAAAAATAAAGAAAATCACCACAAGTACCTACCACCCACAAGCTAATTTGGTGGAAAGGTCCAATAGAGAATTAAAAATCTATCTAAGGCAGTACGTTGGAAAGGATCCGAGAACTTGGGATCAACACTTGCCTTTCTTTACGTTTGAATATAATACAACGTTAAATTCATCGACTGGTTACACACCATTCGAATTACTATATGGTCAACGCGCAAACATCCCGAACTCAGTATACAAATGGGACAGTGATGGCGTATATTATGAAGATTATGTGAATGAGATGCGGTCTACATTCAAGCGCATGCATACTCAAGCACGCGAAAATTTGATTTTATCGAAACAAAAAAGAAAAGAAATATACGATAAAAACACAAACGAATGGCAACCCATGTGGGGCGAATTGGTGTTAGTTAAAGCCAACCCCATAGGTGTAGGACAGAAATTGCAAAATCTATGGAGAGGACCATACGAAGTGGTCGAACTGCCAAGTGAGCAAACAGCCGTAATTAAAAACGGAAATAGACTCGAGAAAGTACATGTCAACCGATTAAAAAGGTATATGGACTGAGTTCTAATAAAAAAAATGTACATAGTTGTAAATACATATGTATATATTCACCTTATTAAACTATTCTACATATAAACACAAGTAGCTATTAAATCAATATGTATATACTAGTCAGTATACTGAAATAGGAACAAAAAATAAATATGTATACGAACAACACAACGAAGAACAAATAAAGAACGGAATGCAAAATGAAGGGCAGAATATAATACGAGGGCATAATGTTTAATTAAAAAAAAGGGTTTATGTTAAAAGTTTTAAAAAAATCAAAAGTTTAAAATAAAATAAGCAGTGTCTGTCGATAAAAAGCAATTTAAAATGGTAGAAAATATAAAGCCAGAAAGTGGGAAATTTTTTTTTATTAACGAGTCAAGTAGACTGTCGTATAAAATATGGGATATAATAGAAACATGAAAAAGATGCAATCGAAGGAAAGGTTGCGAATAAAAGTAATATAAATTTTGCAAGGTTGTTTGCAAGTGTAACACAGGAAAAAGTGCAATCAAAAGGAAGGTTGCAAAACATTGACAATGAATACAAGAGATGGTCAGAGTCCAAGAAACCTGAACCAAACTAAGGCAAAAATACAGAAGGGCCTGAGTCAGCGAACCAGAGCCAAAATAAAAGTCAAGAGCCAAGAGCCAGAGTCAAAGGACCTGAGCTAGAGCCACGATTATAAAGGTCGCGTATTTTCTAAATCGGATCGTGTAAGCTATACTACGATTTGAAACTCCGGAGTTAACAATGCCGAAGTATCGAGATGGGAACACAAGAATGAATGAACAAGGGGAAGTCTGACCCCTGGAGTGAAAAGGGTGAGTGATACACAAGGAAACAGACGCCAGGATGTATGATAAATGAATGAAGTATGAACGAGTGTTAAAATTTCAGATAGGACGAAAAGGTTGACAAACGAGGACAAACCAAGTAAGGGCGAAAAGGGTGAAGAACAGGAATACGAGACAAAGACGAAGGGAATAATCATTAGGAGATCTTAGCAGTGAAAACAAGGGAAAAAGTTTCATAATTAAAGAAAAGTGTTAATGGACACTACAATATATAGGTGATGAAAGCGTCACGAAAAACGTGAAAGTGGGAGTAGAAGACATTATCGAACAATTTATAAAGAGACGTGTAACGAACACGCTCAGAAGATTACATTTTACCAAAGAGACGCGACATGAATCCGTCCAAGGTACTGATTAAAACATAAATACACATAATGAAAGGCAGATGAGTAGTAATGGCGAGTAAAACGCCCAGATGAGAAATATTTTATGAAAAGGGCAAATATGCCAAAACGAAAAAGTTATCAACAAGTTGCAGTAGAGACAGACACTGCAGAAAAATTTCATTTTGAAATTTCACAAGAATCGCAAATCAGCCAAAGGGCGTTATTTTTTTTCTATCTTTCTAAATATTATTAGGAGAATTTCGATTTGGTTTCACAAGTTGCGCATCAGTCCACCTTGGCAATTGTAATTTTCAGGTACTCCCTAGGATGGATGTAGTTGATTATGGTAAGTAAGATTTCAGAGTACTTTTCCTTCATAACCGCATGGTTACAAATACCATGTATCTTTTCGGGAATTTAAGTCTTTATTTACAGGTACCCTCCTGGATTAACCTCAATTGGATAGGATTTTAAAGAAAAAAAATGCATTATGAAAAAAAAATTATTATGAAAAAAACACAATTACAAAAAAGACACAACTCGAGGAACACACAAAAAAAATATATTATCCATCTCGAGCCTAAAACAATATCACAAAAAAGAAATTTACTAAAAACGAGCACAATAGGCAAAAGAACTCGAAATTATTAAAATGAGCAAAGTAGCAAAAGATCTCGAAAAAAAAACAAAAGAAAAAAAAACACATCTGGGGAAAAAGAAGGAATTGGGGGAAATATACTAACCACTAACACTCTTTTTCTTTTGCAAAGAATCACCGACAAAAATAAATTAGAAGATTAGGAAGATTGCCAATTGGAATCAGAATCAGGAATCAGAATATATTGGCTCAAATGGCACGTTCCCCGTACATAGTCGGGGATTTGTGCCTTGCCGTGTGTTTTCATCATTTCCTGAGTGGAAGGAAAGGACAAGGAGGAGTGGGGAAGTAGAATTGGAAGGGTGGGAAAAATAACAGCACAAAACAAAAATAAACAACAGGTAAGTTAAACTCACAAGTAGTTCAACTTGCCTGCGAATAATCCTAAAGCTCTTTACCACATTGGATAAGAAACTTTAGTATGTCTCTGAGTTTCAGTCGACCAAACATGGTTTCGTCTATATAAGGACGGCTGAAGACTCGAAATCGCAATTGCGCTAGCGCTGGACAGTTGCATATCAGATGATATGAGGTTCCGTAGTCGGATTCACAAAGATCAAATGAAAAAGACTCAGCGCGCTGAATAGTTGCCATGTGATAATTGAGTTTGCAGTGGCCGGTTAAAGCCCTGGTCAGCATGCCGCAGTGGAGCTTCGAAAAATGTAAGAGATTTTTCGAAACCACTGGGCATGGTTGTTCTAGAAACGCCTTTGTTTGGCGACACGTTTGTAGATTTCTCCAATAATTGCGGTGCTCGGACAAAGCCCAGGACCGTATTTTTTCCCTTATCCAACTTGTCGAAATTGGCAGGGCGGGCTCAGGACCAACGAAGTCAATCGCTGAACCTGCCCTGGCCAATTCGTCAGCCCATTCATTTCCAGTAATACCGCAATGTCCGGGCACCCAGACAAGGTAGATAGTGTTGACAATGCTTAGTTCTTCGATTTGGGTTCGGCACGCGATCACTAGCTTGGACCGGGATTTGTCTGAGCTAAGGGCCTTGATTGCAGCCAGACTATCGGAGCAGAAGTTTATAACTCTGCCGGACAAACTCAGTTGAAGGGCCGATTGCACCCCGCACATAATCGCAAAGATTTCTGCTTGGAATACAGTACAATATCTACCTAGTGAGTGAGATTGTTCCAATCTCATTTCACGACAGTAGACACCAGCACCAGCACGTCCCTCCATCAGAGAACCGTCAGTGTAACAGACTACTTGCGTTTGTTGTTGTCTTTCCATAAAGCCAGACAACCACTCCTCTCGAGAGGGAATCTTCACATGGAATGTCCTGTAAGGAAAACTACAAGTGAGTGTAATATCGCTGGGAGCAAGAATATCTTCACCCCATGTAACCATTTGTGACCACAATCGTATATGACTGGTAGCAAGATCAACATGATTACTGTTCCAAAGCCCAGTAACCTGCAGTCTGTATGCACATGATAGTGCTTCTTGTTTTAAGTGTATGTGTAATGGTTTGATATTTAGAAGTGCCTCAAGAGCAGCAGTCGGAGTCGTGGTGAAAGCACCAGTCAACGCCATGAGCGCCATTCTTTGCAGATGGTTTAGCTTTGACTGGACTGTCACCACCTCTCCCCTCTGCCACCACACAAGGCATCCGTATGACAGTATTGGACGTACAATTGTCGTGTAAATCCAATAGATGTATTTAGGTTTGAGACCCCAGGTCTTTCCAAAAGTTCGTCTGCACTGCCCGAAGGCCATGCACGCTTTCTTGACTCTGAACTCAATGTGAGCAGACCAATTCAGTTTGGAATCCAATATGACTCCAACGTATTTGACTTGATCCGCACACAGTAGCTCAGAATCAAAGAACTGCAAGGGACGAACCCCGGTTGTTATTCGCTTCTTCGTGAAAAGAACCATTGAAGTTTTGCTTGGGTTAACTGATAGTTTAACTTGTCGACACCACTGTTCGACAGCTCTTAATGCCTGTTGCATCAAGTCAAAGATTGTTCCGATGCAAAATCCAGTAATTAGTATTTAGTAATCGTCAGCAAACCCGTAGGTTGGAAATCCAAGCTCATTGAGTTTCTTCAACAAGCCGTCAGCTACTAAGTTCCATAACAAAGGTGACAGAACGCCGCCCTGAGGACAACCGCAAATACTCAACTTCCGTATCTCAGCCTGTCGCAGTGACGAGCAAAGCATGCGGTTACTAAGCATTGCGTTTATCCAACCTGAGATACATGCAGGTATCCCATGACCGCGCGTCGCTTCCAGAATAGACTGGAAGGACACATTGTCAAAAGCACCCTCAATATCTAGGAATACACCCAAGCTAGATTGCTTGAGCGAGAAGGCTTTCTCAATGTTGTAAACAACATCGTGAAGCAGAGTGATCGTGGATTTCCCACACTGATATGCATGTTGCATTTTGTGCAGTGGATATTCAACTAAACTAACGTTCCTGATGTGATGATCGATTATCCGTTCCAAAGCTTTCAGAAGAAAAGAACTTAAGCTGATTGGCCTAAAACTCTTGGCTTCTTCATAGCTTGAGCGCCCCCCTTTGGGAATAAATCTAACAGTTATTTCTCGCCATGCTTTCGGGATATACCCGGTAGCAAGACTGGAAAGCAAAATCTTTTTCAAGACATGTTTAAGAATATCAAATCCCTTTTGCAGTAGCACGGGAAGTATCCCATCTTTTCCGGGTGATTTGTATGGAGCAAAGCTGTCAACTGCCCACTTGACCGATTCAGTGGAAACCAATGTGCGTGCTAACGCCCACGAGTCCGAATCACCAGAATGAGATCTGTGAACGTTGATCAACTCCGGATCGATACAGCCTGGAAAGTGTGTGTCGAAGAGACAATTAAGAACATCTTTTTCGTCCGTCACATAAACACCATCTCTGGTTTTCAAGGAGTTCATCTGAAAATCATTCGATTTGGAGAGAATTTTATTTAATCTGCTAGCCTCGTTCAGACTAGAGACATTAGTGCATAGGCTTTGCCAGCCAGCCCGTTCTGCAGATCTAAGACATTTCTTATATGCACTACGAGCTGACCTGAAAGCCCTGGAGTCATCACGCTGACGCCGATTCCAAGCTCTTCTCATAACTTTCTTCATTCTTTCAAGCTCAGCCCTCCACCAAGGGGTTCCCCTAGTCGATTTAACAGTACGAAGTGGACAAGCTTCTTCGTAGGATGCTAATATGAATGAGTTTGTCGTATCCACGACGTCATCTAAGTCGTCTAGTTGACTAATTGTTGGAAAATATCCATGAAATTTAGTCGCCAAGTTTTCCAAAAAGAGGTCCCAGTTTGTAGATTTAGGATTACGATAGGTCACCACATTGAAGGTGACATCAAAATGCTCGAAAAATATATATTTATGATCGGATAGAGACGGTTCAGTTTCATTTGGAACCTGCCAATTTCCCAGTTCATGCAAAATTCTATCAGAGCAAAGTGTTATGTCTAACACCTCCTCCTTCCCAGACCTCGCAAAAGTTGGTCGGTTTCCCACATTCAGAATATGGAGATTTGTACTACTTATGTACTCCATCAGTTCAGAGCCTCTCAGATTGATGTCTGAGCTGCCCCAAATGATGTGATGAGCATTCGCATCACTGCCGATAATGAGCGGAAGCCCATTTCTGCTACAATATGATACAACGCTTTTGAAATCATCAGAAGGAGATGATTCGTTATGCGGTAGGTATGCTGAACAATATATATATTTTTTGTCTACGTTTTCGACAGTCAATGTAACTGTGACAACACAGATATCGCGAGTTGTGAGCTCCGATATGAGACACGCGTCAATAGCCTTATTTGCAAGAATGCAAGCACGAGGCATTTCACGTGGGTTAGTCATGCCTGTCTTGTTGTAAGCAATGAAGGCAGTGTTAAGTAACTTTCCAAAATAGAAGTTTCCTTTATGGAAATACGGTTCTTGAACCAATGCTATGGAAGCTTTACCTTCCTGCATGAGTCGAGATAAATTCATAGTTGCTGTACGTTTATGTTGGAGATTGACTTGTGCTATTCTAACCATTTTTGATTAGAGAACTGTACATTTCATCTCCAACACAAATTGCACAACAACTAGAGGACACCAAGCGAGTTGGGATGTTAACGCATTTAGCGAGCCATATCAGGTTTAAATGGGACATGATCATTTGATTCCCACGATTTGCGAAGAAAATAATGGTCCACTGTGTCAGAGATTCGCATAACACAGCAAGGGCAAAACCCAAAATGCTCCGTGCGCGACTGGCATATTTTAGACCCTCCAATCATTAAGTCCTCGGCACGGAACTACACCTTGACTTAGGGTCTCCTACTTTCAGTCGCCTCCTACGACATGGCAGCAGGACTCCAGTGGCTCAATTCTAGGCCGGATACCACACGGCCTCTGGGCAGGTTCATCTGTACACATCGAAATTTGATAATCGAAACTCAACAAAACTTCACCGAAGTACCATCAGCCGAGAGTCTCTGCAAACCCCCAGCCAACAAAAATTCGGCAAAATTAAGTGGATCATCGGTGAAAAAAATCGGTGTGTAGAGTGAACGTTCCGCTGCGTAATGCAGCATACTGGGGAGTTCGCCCGACTTTTCCCAGGCTCCGTTCGCCATTGAGAATGTTTTAAATCCCCTCAACAATTTTACCCATAGCACGGGTCGCATGACACTATGGAATTGGGGTTCCCTGTTTGGTAGATTTTTACCACTGAAACAGGTAGTCCGTAGTGTTATTCTTAGCCGGTTGAAACAACCACTACCGACACTACACGGCTTATCTAGGCTGTTCGGTGAAAGAAGCTGACATTGAAGAACAGCTTCCATATTTAGATGGGCGAACAGCCGCAGAAGGAAGGAAGGAAGGAAGGATAACGGGAGGAGAGGGATTTGGGCTAAGCGCTTATTTAAAGGCGGCGCTGACTCGCCTTGTCAGGGCTGCTTTAGGGCATGTGGTATTTAGGCCTAGGACGTATAGGGCCCACTACCTCGTCCTACCACACCCGCAGTCAGCCCCCGCTGCTGGTTCGGGTCGCGAATCACAACTAGTTGCTATCGCGATTAAGCATTATCCACCACCTATGACCCGCCCGGTTGCTTGCAGCTCAGCTTCCCACGTAGCGTTCCTCCACCACCACGGGGCCCGGGAAATCAGCCAAAGGGCGTTATTTTTTTTCTATCTTTCTAAATATTATTAGGAGAATTTCGATTTGGTTTCACAAGTTGCGCATCAGTCCACCTTGGCAATTGTAATTTTCAGGTACTCCCTAGGATGGATGTAGTTGATTATGGTAAGTAAGATTTCAGAGTACTTTTCCTTCATAACCGCATGGTTACAAATACCATGTATCTTTTCGGGAATTTAAGTCTTTATTTACAGGTACCCTCCTGGATTAACCTCAATTGGATAGGATTTTAAAGAAAAAAAATGCATTATGAAAAAAAAATTATTATGAAAAAAACACAATTACAAAAAAGACACAACTCGAGGAACACACAAAAAAAATATATTATCCATCTCGAGCCTAAAACAATATCACAAAAAAGAAATTTACTAAAAACGAGCACAATAGGCAAAAGAACTCGAAATTATTAAAATGAGCAAAGTAGCAAAAGATCTCGAAAAAAAAACAAAAGAAAAAAAAACACATCTGGGGAAAAAGAAGGAATTGGGGGAAATATACTAACCACTAACACTCTTTTTCTTTTGCAAAGAATCACCGACAAAAATAAATTAGAAGATTAGGAAGATTGCCAATTGAGTCGGTTTTCATTTTAAAACAAACTATAAACAAAAGTAATCTCACATATGACAAATTTTGAAGATTAAAGCAAATGATTGAAAACAAACACAAATTGAAATAATTAAATAGATATAGTAAATTACAGGTTGAGAATGAAGGTAACACAAAAAAAAATTAGTTTGTTTATATTTTTAATACAATAATAATCTATAGCAGCCAAATTATCAAAACCGTACAACAAATAAGCAAATAACGTATATTGACAAAAATAATAATAATTATTAAACATAGGAGATTTTGTATAAAGTGGAAGCAGAAGTCCAGAGAAGTGTGTGCCCTGTGGAGAAGGTAGTCACGAGCACTACCCACCGCGTTCGACAAGGATGGATTAAGGTAGCTTTGTTAGACTACCCAACGCGTTCGATAAGGATGGAACCAGTCGAAGGTGGTGACGGGAACGATTGAGGGGCGCCACAGAAGACAACAAGAACAAGAAACGGAAAGCCAAACCGGCACGAAATGAGTATACGCTACTGGAAGTAAGAAGAAGACGTAGGGAGTGAAGTCGGTACAGCCAATACCCGGCTCACTCCAAAATACGAGCAAAAAGGCCACAGCCGGGACATCATAACCCGACTACGGTCATATAATTAACTACAAAGTACTTCGGTCGGAACATTACACTCTGACCGATGATACAAGAACAAGAAGTATGCCGCACAGTCGACACACTACAATTCGACTGATGCTTGGCCAACACATATATATTGCCCCAGTCGGAACTACCATAACGTCCGACTGCGGTGAATTACCGAACGAAGACACGACTGGAGAAAATCAAAAGCCCAGTCAGCCGCTCCAATAATGAGGCACTATACACAGTCAGAAACACCAAACTCTGACTGGTGCGAATATAAACGAAACATGAAGACAGTATACCACTAGGAGGGTGCAGGACCAGAGGAGGTGCCCCGAGATCAAAGTCCCGAAAACCATTATCGACCCGAGAGGAAGCAGCCAGGCAGCACACTGGTGAAAACACCGGTATAAGCATTGGACGAGCCGCGAGAAGGACAGCAGGGGTGCACACTAGGACCATCGTAAAGTTAGGATGTTAAGAAAATGTCAAATAATGATAGAAAATTGTAAATATTTGGTTTTGACAAAAGTAATAACAAATATGATTTTTGTAATGGCAATCTTAGGAGTTAGGACACAAAAGACTTTTTGACATAAATTTTTCTAATAACCCGCGCAATCGTCTTGATGGTGCGTCTCTCCGAGGCAACATCAAGCTCAGTAAGTAAGGGGGCATGCAGCGCCCATAGTTTTCGGCCAGCATCAACCCTGGAAAATTTCTCCAAGTGGTGCACCATGGAAGCTAATTTCCTGGGTTACATCACCAGCTACAGCCTTAAGCTAAGCTGATATTTTGATGCACTCGCGCTTTCCAAGCCATATGCTTACGGAAAAGAATAAACATTTTGTTTAATTAAACACAGTTTGTTGCTGCCAGCAGCAGACGGCGACGCTATTATAGAAAGTAAAGGCTTCCGAGTATGAGTCATAGTGAACTACTGATTCATCCACCGGGGTCTTTACTCTCGCGAGCGTGGAAAGAATGTTTTGTTTAGGTCTGAGACTCTCTCAGAGAGAAGTCTACACAGACGAAATGATAAAAGTCTTTTGCGTCAGATTGGAAGTAAGTCAGTCGTGAAAAGTTAATTAGGGTTCGCACGCGCAACAGGCGCGCTGGCGAAGAAGCGAGCCGGATAAGTCAGTCGGAGTATCCAGTCGTTGTAGTCCGTCGTGGAAGTCGGTCGTGGAAGTCCGTCGTGGAAGTCGGTCGTGGAAGGCAGTCGGTAGTTGATAACCGCCCGACTCGGGTCCGGCGGTCCAGTAAGTTGAGTAATAAGGTAGTCGTGCGAAAGTAAGTCAGTCGGTAGAAGATAATTGTGAGGAGCAGTGATCTGCTTCATCGGAAAAAAGCCACTCAGGGATTTAGAAAAAGAATTATTTTGAGCGAAGATTACGCTGAAGTGAAAGTGATTTGGACGGTGATCATTCTGTGCCTAGGTTTGGAAGTAGTCAGGGGTAATTACGCGTAACAGACGCGTGACGTGCAGAATGGATATAGTCAATAAACCTAAGAAACTGTGTTAACTCATTCGATTGATAAACTATTGCCTGCATGTTTGATAATCAGTGGCCACCGTCGGCCGCGTCTGTACAGCGGGTTCCCCGGGGGCGTCATGAACCGTCATAGGTGGCCAATGTGGTCAAAGCTGCTTTGATTGATCATTAGTGATCCAGACCCGCAAACTAGAGTAATGTTACATCAATTTTGATATGTTTTACATCATTTGAACATCATGGTGGTACCAGTTTATATGGGAATTTGCTGTGTGACCGCACTCTTCAACCCGTAACTTCGGAACCGGAAGTCGGATCAACTAAAAATTCAATAGCAGCTTATGAGAGCGTTATACCTTTCAGATGAAACTAAGTTTGCGAAAATCGGTTCAGCCATCTCTGAGAAAATTGTGTGAGTTTAAATGACACACACACATACACACACATACACACACACATACATAAACTTACGGGTTGAAGAGTGCGGTCACACAGCAAATTCCCATATAAACTGGTACCACCATGATGTTCAAATGATGTAAAACATATTAAAATTGATGTAACATTACTCTAGTTTGCAGGTCTGGATCACTAGTGATCAATCAAAGCAGCTTTGACCACATTGGCCACCTATGATGGTTCATGACGCCCCTGGGGAACCCGTCAAGTTCCTAAGCTAATATCACACCCATTCCCCAACGAATTCTCTACCGATTTTTACAAACCTGATTTCAAATTAAAGATACAGTAATACCGTTGACTGCTGCTGAATTTCATTCGGTTCTGACTTTTGCTTCCGGAGTTACAGGGGTGTTAGTAAGGATACACTGGAATTTCCCATATAAATCGGTACAATCGTAATACCTCAGAGGCTAAAAACTATTGAAATGGTCACCAAATTACTTCTAATCGCAGATCTAGATCACTGATTGCCAATCAAACATTCTTTGAATATATTGTCCACTATCGACGATTCCGGAAGTCCGGAATTCCGGGCATATTCTACAATTAAAGTCACATCGGTTCTTCGGTGATGACTGAACCGATTTTCTCAAACCAAGTCTCAAATGGAAGGCAAAATGTGCAGTTGAGTATTGCGTCGCCCCCCCTCCCAAGCCCGCCTTGCCCTTACACCTCCCTCCTTCATCACTCCCCTCCTCTTGGACCACCCTCACGCCCGCATTTCCTTCATCCACCCTATACCGAAATAAGACGAAGGATTGCTGACGCATCCTCCACTCCCACTCTACCCATTCCCTCCACTTTCAAACCCATTCCACCAACATTTAAAAATATAATCACATGAAGATAACATTGAACTCATGCTGATTAAGCTAATTAAATATTATTCTTTTGCCTTTCTCATATAGAAAGTTTATGCAATTGCTCCAAAAACCAACTTTCTAACCGAGGCCCGGAGGGCCGAGTCTCATATAACATTCGACTCAGTTCGCCGAGATCGCAAAATATCTGTGTGTATGTATGTGTGTATGTATGTGTGTATGTATGTGTGTATGTATGCATGTATGAATGTATGTGTGTATGTGTGTATGTGCAGATTTGTTAACAAAATGTCCACATCGGTTTCTCGGAAATGGCTGAACGGATTTTTACAAACTAAGATTCAGATGAAAGGTATAATATTCCCATACGTTGCTATTGAATTTCATTTTCAACCGACATCTTGTTCCGGATTACGAGTTGAAGAGTATGGTTACAAAACGAAATTTGTTGATTTGTCCACATCGGTTTCTCGGAATTTTCTGAACCGATTTGGCAAACTTGATTTTAAATGAAAGGTCCATCAGCTGCTGTTGAATTTTGTGTGGATCCGAGTTCTGGTTTCTGAATTACAGGGTGATACGTACGATCACGCAGCAAATCTCGATTCTAACGAATTCTGCGATGAATGTAAAAAGGTGAAATTTTTCCCAAAATGTAAACACAACTGTTGAATTTGTAGATCTAGGTCACCAACAGTCATTCAAAGTCTCTTTGGCCACACTGGCCACCATCGACGGATCCGGTAGCATCGAAATTCAGAATAACGGTTATGTTGGTTTCTCGAAAATGGCTAGACTGATGTGATCAACTTAGTCCCAAATGGAAGCTGTTGCGTCCCCGGAAACTGATATTAAATTGCATCTTCATCCGACTTCCGGCTCCGGAGTTACGGGTTGTGGAGTGCGATCGCATAGAAAACTCCGATTCAAACCGATACCGCGATGAATGCAAAAAGATGCTCTTATGTATATACTTACCAAGTGTAATAAGAATGGAAGACATTTCCATAATGTTATATTGTACGAACCACCGCGGCCCTGGGACTGGAGGCCAACACCGACAGTCTAAGCGGGGATGCGCTGGTAGCTGTTCTATCACGCGCGTGCGACGCCACTATGCCGAGAAAAACACTGCCAGGAAACGGTAGATGCCCGGTATATTGGTGGAGTGCCGAGATTGCAGCTCTACGGTCAGCCTGTCTCAGAGCTAGACGTAGGATGCAAAGAGCTCGCACCGAGGATGCAAGAGAGAACCGCCGTGAAGCGTTTCGAGCTGCGAAATTAGCCCTTAACAAGGCTATTAAAAGCAGCAAGAGAGCGTGTTTCGACAACCTGTGTGAGAGTGCCAACGCGAATCCGTGGGGTGACGCCTACCGGATTGTGATGGCCAAGACCAAAGGGGGCTCCTCACCAACAGAACGGTCTCCGGACCGGTTGGCAACGATTATCGAAGTACTCTTCCCGTCTCGAGCCACAAGCCCCTGGCCACCTGCACTACGAGACAGTGCGGGCACGGTCGAAATGGTGGCTCCAGTGACGAATGAAGAACTACTCGCAGTGGCTAAATCCCTAGCAATGAACAAAGCTCCAGGGCCGGATGGAGTTCCGAACAACGCTCTCAAGGTAGCGATCATAGCGAACCCGAACATGTTCAGGCTAGCTATGCAGAGATGCCTTGACGAGTGCCGTTTCCCCGATAGATGGAAAAGGCAGAAACTGGTGCTGTTGCCGAAGCCCGGGAAGCCGCCAGGCGACCCATCGGCGTACAGACCAATCTGTCTGATAGACACGACTGGCAAACTGCTTGAGAGGATTATCCTCAACAGGCTCACCCCGTACGCGGAAGGTACGGACGGTCTGTCAAGCAACCAGTTTGGCTTTCGGAAGGGTAAGTCCACAGTGGACGCTCTCAACTCAGTGATAAATACTGCCGAGATAGCGATCCAACGGAAAAGGCGAGGTATTCGATACTGTGCGTTAGTGACACTTGACGTGAAGAACGCATTCAACAGCGCAAGCTGGGATGCCATCGCGCTCTCGTTACACCGGCTTAGCCTACCGGTGGGTCTGTACCGGATCCTGGAAAGTTACTTCCAAAACCGCGTACTGCTATACGAGACCGATGCCGGTCAGAAAAGGGTTCCGATTACCGCCGGAGTCCCGCAGGGCTCGATCCTAGGCCCGGTGCTATGGAACCTCATGTATGACGGGGTTCTGAGACTGAAGTTGCCTCCTGGGGTCAAGATCGTCGGCTTTGCCGACGACGTAACCTTGGAGGTCTACGGGGAGTCAATTCCTGAGGTAGAACTAACCGCAGAACACGCGATTAGCACGGTGGAGGCCTGGAGCTCGCTCATCATAAGACGGAGGTAGTTATCGTCAACAACCGCAAGTCGGCACAACATGCAGTTATCCATGTGGGAGAAGTCGCGATCACTTCACAGCGAAGTCTGAAGTCTCTCGGAGTCATTATAGACGACAAGCTGACCTTCGGCAGCCATGTCGACTATACGTGCAAGAGAGCGTCGACTGCTGTTGCGGCACTATCGAGAATGATGTCCAACAGCTCAAAGGTGTGCGCCAGTAGACGTAGGTTACTGGCAGGCGTTGCCGTATCTATCCTCAGGTACGGCGGCCCGTCATGGTCAAGAGCACTGAGGGTAACCAGTTACCTACAGAAACTGGAGAGCACCTACCGCGTGATGTGCCTCAGAGTGGATCCGAGTTCTGGTTCCTGAATTATAGGGTGATACGTACGATCACGCAGCAAATCCCGATTCTAACGAATTCTGCGATGAATGTAAAAAGGTGAATTTTTTTTCCAAAATGTAAACACAACTGTTGAATTTGTAGATCTAGGTCTCCAACAGTCATTCAAAGTCTCTTTGGCCACACTGGCCACCATCGACGGATCCGGAAGCATCCACATTCAGAATAACGGTTATATTAGTTTCTCGAAAATGGCTAGACTGATTTGATCAACTTAGTCTCAAACTTCCAGCTCCGGAGTTACGGGTTGTGGAGTGCGATCGCATAGAAAACTCCGATTCAAACCGATACCGCGATGAATGCAAAAAGGTGCTCTTATGTATATACTTACAAGTGTAATAAGAATAAAAGACATTTCCATAATGTTATATTGT
The DNA here is from genome assembly GCF_030247195.1 of Topomyia yanbarensis. Taxonomy (NCBI): domain Eukaryota; kingdom Metazoa; phylum Arthropoda; class Insecta; order Diptera; family Culicidae; genus Topomyia; species Topomyia yanbarensis. Next base: position 196,736,687 of record NC_080672.1, on the reverse strand, counting down.
ACGAACCACCGCGGCCCTGGGACTGGAGGCCAACACCGACAGTCTAAGCGGGGATGCGCTGGTAGCTGTTCTATCACGCGCGTGCGACGCCACTATGCCGAGAAAAACACTGCCAAGAAACGGTAGATGCCCGGTATATTGGTGGAGTGCCGAGATTGCAGCTCTACGGTCAGCCTGTCTCAGAGCTAGACTTAGGATGCAAAGAGCTCGCACCGAGGATGCAAGAGAGAACCGCCGTGAAGCGTTTCGAGCTGCGAAATTAGCCCTTAACAAGGCTATTAAAAGCAGCAAGAGAGCGTGTTTCGACAACCTGTGTGAGAGTGCCAACGCGAATCCGTGGGGTGACGCCTACCGGATTGTGATGGCCAAGACCAAAGGGGGCTCCTCACCCCCAGAACGGTCTCCGGACCGGTTGGCAACGATTATCGAAGTACTCTTCCCGTCTCGAGCCACAAGCCCCTGGCCACCTGCACTACGAGACAGTGCGGGCACGGTCGAAATGGTGGCTCCAGTGACGAATGAAGAACTACTCGCAGTGGCTAAATCCCTAGCAATGAACAAAGCTCCAGGGCCGGATGGAGTTCCGAACAACGCTCTCAAGGCAGCGATCATAGCGAACCCGAACATGTTCAGGCTAGCTATGCAGAGATGCCTTGACGAGTGCCGTTTCCCCGATAGATGGAAAAGGCAGAAACTGGTGCTGTTGCCGAAGCCCGGGAAGCCGCCAGGCGACCCATCGGCGTACAGACCAATCTGTCTGATAGACACGACTGGCAAACTGCTTGAGAGGATTATCCTCAACAGGCTCACCCCGTACGCGGAAGGTACGGACGGTCTGTCAAGCAACCAGTTTGGCTTTCGGAAGGGTAAGTCCACAGTGGACGCTCTCAACTCAGTGATAAATACTGCCGAGATAGCGATCCAACGGAAAAGGCGAGGTATTCGATACTGTGCGTTAGTGACACTTGACGTGAAGAACGCATTCAACAGCGCAAGCTGGGATGCCATCGCGCTCTCGTTACACCGGCTTAGCCTACCGGTGGGTCTGTACCGGATCCTGGAAAGTTACTTCCAAAACCGCGTACTGCTATACGAGACCGATGCCGGTCAGAAAAGGGTTCCGATTACCGCCGGAGTCCCGCAGGGCTCTATCCTAGGCCAGGTGCTATGGAACCTCATGTATGACGGGGTTCTGAGACTGAAGTTCCCTCCTGGGGTCAAGATCGTCGGCTTTGCCGACGACGTAACCTTGGAGGTCTACGGGGAGTCAATTCCTGAGGTAGAACTAACCGCAGAACACGCGATTAGCACGGTGGAGGCCTGGAGCTCGCTCATCATAAGACGGAGGTAGTTATCGTCAACAACCGCAAGTCGGCACAACATGCAGTTATCCATGTGGGAGAAGTCGCGATCACTTCACAGCGAAGTTTGAAGTCTTTTGGAGTCATTATAGACGACAAGCTGACCTTCGGCAGCCATGTCGACTATACGTGCAAGAGAGCGTCGACTGCTGTTGCGGCACTATCGAGAATGATGTCCAACAGCTCAAAGGTGTGCGCCAGTAGACGTAGGTTACTGGCAGGCGTTGCCGTATCTATCCTCAGGTACGGCGGCCCGTCATGGTCAAGAGCACTGAGGGTAACCAGTTACCTACAGAAACTGGAGAGCACCTACCGCGTGATGTGCCTCAGAGTAATATCTGCCTACCGCACGGTATCACACGATGCATCCTGCGTGATAGCGAGCATGATGCCAGTCGGGCTGGTCATTCGGGAAGATGAGGAGTGCTTTGAGCTACGTGGAAATAGGGGAGCCCGCGAGCGCACCAGGGTGACCTCGGTCGCCAGATGGCAGCGTGAGTGGGACAACTCCTCGAAAGGTAGATGGACCCACCGGCTGATACCTAGCATATCGAGCTGGGTGGGTAGACCCCATGGGGAAGTTCACTTCCACCTGACACAATTCCTGTCAGGCCATGGCTGTTTCCGTCAGTACCTCCACAGGTTCGGACACGCGGAGGTCCCAGTCTGCCCGGACTGCCCAGTAGGGTGGGACAAAAAATAGATTCCAGCTCCGAACAACTTTTTGGGTACCATTTGGGTCCTAGAACATCTGTGCAAATTCTTAGTTTGATCCCTGAAACTATATTTTTGCGCCCACTGTTTAAAGTTTACATGGGATTTTGTATGGGAAAATTAACTTTCACGGAATAATTCCTCCAGGAGTCGCCCATTGCTTCCTAAAAATAAACCGTTATATTCCTTTTGTAGGAAATTTAACAAAGAAACAAAGTCTCGAAAACTTTGAAACGAGCTGTCGCTTGAAAAAAAAAAGTTATTAAGCAGAAACCGTTTGACGCTCTGACGATCGATAAAATATTCATTTTTTCTAGCACCACTGCTGTTGACTGTCCAATTATACGCAATTTCGTTTTAATCTTCTCTTAATGTGTCTAAATCATTTATCTATGCTGTTTGGCCACTTCGTAAAAGTTTTGAGGGATAAATTAAGGCTTCTTTTGTACATAATAAGAGAAAGTTAAAATTTTTGTATAAAATTCGACCGTCAGCAGCATTGATGCTATGAAAAGTGAAATTTTCATCAATCTTTAGGGCATCAATCGGTTTTTGCTTAATATTTTTTTCCACAAGCATCAGATTGTTTCGCGGTCTTCTAGACTTTGTTTCTTTGACAAATTTTCTATAAAAATCAGACATTTATTTATTTTTAGGAGGTAACGGGCGACTCTTGGAAGAATTAATTTCCAAAAGACGTTTTCCCCATACGAAATCCCATGTAAACTTTAAACCGTGGGCGCAAAAATATAGTTTCTCTGATCGAACTAAAAATTTGCAGAGGTGTTCTGGGAGCTAAATGGGACCCAAAAAGTTACTCGGAGCGAAATTTTATTTTTTTCATATAACCATGTCCCACTCTACTGCCCAGGTGTAGATGAAACTGCCGAACACATACTGTTCGTATGTCATCGGTTCGACGTCGAAAGAAGAGGAATGCTTGACGTCTGTGGCTGGGACACAACCCCGGATACCCTTATTCAGCGGATGTGTCAAACGGTGGAGAAGTGGAACGCAGTCTCGGCTGCTACCATCCAGATTGCCAGTAGGCTACAGGTAATCTGGCGAACCGAGCAACAGACGGCGGGCACGGCTAACTAGTGATTGGTTAGTTGGAGCGGAAAAGGCCAAGCGCAAAATAAGAGAGTGAATGGTCTGTTCATGCCGAGGAAGGTTGGCGCAGCGAATGGCAACCGCGTAAGGGGTAAACCCAGCCACCCCGAAGCAAGACAGAAGAGTGAGTGTATAGGCGTATAAGTGGACTGCCTCATGCCAAGACGGGAGGGTCGTAGCGTAGTATGTTGGAACTAAGCTATCGATGCCTCATGGCGTGGCAGAGGAGTGAAAGGGTGAGCATCCAAGTCAGTCTCACACTGCATGTTAAGGGTGAGCATAAAAGTCAGCCTCACAGGTTGGTAGAGGCTAGCACAAAAGTCAGCCTAGCAAGGAATGAAAAAGGTGAGCACAAAAGTCAGCCTCGCATGGTATGTCAGAAGTGGGGCCTAAGAAAAATGTCCCACATGGGATGCCAGAGGGAGTGACAAAGGTACAATAGAGTGGCACGATTGAGAGTGAATCAGGTGACAGGGTGAGCACCCAAGTCAGCCTCACATGGATGGGTAGGGCGAGCACAAAAGTAAGCCTAGCAAGGAATGAGTAAGGTGAGCACACAAGTCAGCCTCGCATGGAACGTAAAAGGTGAGCACAAAAGTCAGCCTCATGTGGGAGTGTTTGAGAGTGAATCAAAGTGTGATTGAGAGAGCACCCAAGTAAGCCTCATACAGGATGTATGATCGCGTGAGTGAGAGTGAATGGGTACATTTAGTACAGCCATCCCCCCAGAAGTAATACCGAGAGGTAGTTCCTGAGAGGAATGATGGCGGAGCCCAATGGAGTTTAGTCGGTATTAATGGCTGGTCACCATTCGAGTCCGACATGCCCCCAGTGCACCCCGTGTGGTAGATTGGACCCTACCGTTAGCACGTGTACTGGGCTAGGACATAAAGGTCTTCTCCATTGTAAAAAAAAAAAAAAAATATTGTACGAACCAGCTATTAAATCATAATTTGAAAAAATGAAAAAGGCACAATTGCACCTCTAGGTGGATTAAAACAGGTTTTTGTAGAAGAATTTACTACAACTTTGCAGAATGCACCAACTCGCTATCTCTAATTATACGAGAAGTAAATTTTGAATCTCACTTATAGGATGATTAATCATCAAACTCGTGACTTCAAAAGATGGGGCGTCTCATTATCATAAATTCTTCCGAAGGTATTATATCACTATAACTATTTCGAAGTTATTAAAAACGATCACGTTTTTCGTGTTTTAAACAACTGTGCAACGGGTGTTCGTTCAGTAAACCATTTGCGCGACTTCCAGAGGGTTAACTTTTCGAATAGATTCAAGGACTTCTGTACATTGAAAGACAGAAGTAATAGCTTTTTGCCTTTCTCATATAAAGAAAGGCTATGCAATCACTGTAAAAATCGACTTTTTAACCGAGGCCCGGAGGGCCGAGTGTCATACACCATTCGATTCAGTTCGTCGAGATCGGCAAATGTCTGTGTGTGTGTGTATGTATGTGTGTGTGTCATTTAAACTCACACAATTTTCTCAAACTTAGTTTCATCTGAAAGGTATAACGCTCCCATAAGCTGCTATTGAATTTTTAGTTGATCCGACTTCCGGTTCCGGAGTTACGGGTTGAAGAGTGCGGTGACACAGCAAATTCCCATATAAACTGGTACCACCATGATGTTCAATGATGTAAACCATATTAAAATTGATGTAACATTACTCTAGTTTGCGGGTCTGGATCACTAATGATCAATCAAAGCAGCTTTGACCACATTGGCCACCTATGACGGTTCATGACGTCCCCGGGGAACCCGCCAAGTTCCTAAGCTAATATCACACCCATTCCCCAACGAATTCTCTACCGATTTCTACAAACTTGATTTCAAATGAAAGATACAGTAATGCCATTGACTGCTGCTGAATTTCATTCAGTTCTGACTCTTGCTTCCGGAGTTAGTAAGCATACAATGGAATTTCCCATATAAATCGGTACAATCGTAATACCTCATAGGCTAAAAACTATTGAAATGGTCACCAAATTACTTCTAATCGCAGATCTAGATCACTGATTGCCAATCAAACATTCTTTGAATATATTGTCCACTATAGACGATTCCGGAAGTCCGGAGCTCCGGGCATATTCCACAATTAAAGTCATATCGGTTCTTCGGTGATGACTGAACCGATTTTCTCAAACCAAGTCTCAAATGGAAGGCAAAATATGCAGTTGAGTATTGCGTCGCCGCCACTCCTCCCCTCCTTGCCCTTACACATCCTTCCTTCATCACTCCCCTCCCCTTGGACCACCCTCACGCCCGCATTTCCTTCATCCACCCCGTATACCAAAATAAGATGAAGGATTTCTGACGCATCCTCCACTCCCACTTTACTAACCACCCATTCCCTCCACTTTCAAACCCATTCCACCAACATTTCAAAATATAATCACATGAAGATAACATTGAACTCATGCTGATTAAGCTAATTAAATACTATTCTTTTGCCCTTCTCATATAGAAAGGTTACGCAATTGCTCCAAAAACCGACTTTCTAACCGAGGCCCGGAAGGCCGAGTTTCATATAACATTCGACTCAGTTCGCCGAGATCGCAAAATATCTGTGGGTATGTATGTGTGTATGTGTGTATGTATGTATCTATGTATGTATGTATGTATGTATGTATGTATGTATGTTTTTTTTTTTAGAGAGAGCAGTAAAAAAATTTTCAGAAAAACCCTGAGTGAGGAAAAATGTACAAAAACCCCATTGTCAGGGAACGGGTTTGGGCTGCCATCACCCGAACCGCTAAAAACCACTGCTCTTGCCCAGAACCTGATTCCTCCCCGGCACTACCTTACGGCATTACTTCGGGGAGGGGTTTTTATGTGCATAGCACACACTCTAATTCAACTACTTACTAGTTCGTTTCTTCCGTAGGGTGACAGCCCCACTCCTCTACACACCACCAATTCTCTACCATCCACACAGACTGGCAAGCTCTGCATGGCAGTCGGAAAGCTGGCTGTGAGTCGAAGCTTAGTACTCCTCCCCTACGAGTACAGTCTGAGCGGCAAACTTCTGACTGTCTAATTCACCGAGCCGCTTGTGCCGGTTAGCACCGCAACTCCCTTCTCGCACCATTCAACGCCGTTTACTCTTTGAGCACCAGACTTGTTCGCGAACTACTCGGTCTAGTCCCCGACGATGGACCTAGCCTACTCCGACGGAGAATTCCCCGGCGAGAGAAGTTCTCTCGAAACCGAGCCAACCAACCAGATGTCGAGGTCAGTTCGGCGATTCCGGTGGAGCAGAGCGTCCGGTTCGCTGATGCCCCGACGACCTGCGACTGGTGGTATTTCGTCGCGGTCTACTCAGTCTAGTCCCCGGCGGTGGATCTAGCTTACGCCAACGGAGAGTTCCCCGGCGAAGGAGGCTCCCCCGGTACCGATTCTTCTTTTGTTTTAGCACCACAATTTCATGAGCCCTTCGGCTTCCTCTCGTTTCGTTTCGCCCGATCTACTCGATCTAGTCCCCGGCGGTGGATCTAGCCTACTCAACAGGCCATACAGTAGGTGCTGAGGTCTATCCGGCGATTCCGGTTGGAGCGTAACTTCCGGTTCACCGGCGCCCCAACGACCCACTACTAGCTCTGCGACGCGGTCTACTCGGTCCAATCCCCGGCGGTGGATATAGCCTACTCACGAGCTACCCGGAAGGATGTCGAGGTCGGTTCAGCGATTCTGGTGAAGCTTGACGACCGGTTCCCAGGCGCCCCGACAACCCAACTCGGCGCTACATCACGCACTACTCAACTGGTCCCCGGCGGTGGACTAGTCTACACAGTTGGAGAGTTCCCCGACGGCGGAATTTCTCTCGAAACCCGATTTGCGGTTTCTTGTTGGTCCCTACGCCACTTCCTCTGCAACTCGGAGAGTATGCTCGAGACCACTCTTTTGACAGCGTCCCAGGTATGTTCGTCACGGCACATCTCTTCGACGATATTGTCCACTGTCATACCAGGTATACCCCTACGAACTTCTTCGAATCTAGGGCATTCGAAGACCACGTGTTCCGGTGTCTCCTGCACGGTCGCACAACCCGGGCAAAGGGGTGACGAAGTATGTCCAAACCGATGCAAGTACTTCCGGAAGCATCCGTGCCCGGACAAAAACTGCGTCAAATGGAAGTTCACCTCTCCATGCTTCCTATGTACCCAGGCCGATACATTTGGGATGAGTCGGTGGGTCCACCTTCCTTTCTCCGCGTTGTCCCACTCCTGTTGCCATTTAGCCAACGAGTCCGCTCGAACCTGTCTCCTAGCGTTACGTGCATTTCTCCGCTGATAGCATTCCACGTCCTCCGCCAGGGTAATGCAGATGGGGATCATCCCGGCGATTCTGTAGGCACTCGCGACTCGTACGGCCATCAGTCGGAATGTCCTGTTTAGCTTTTCACGCTTCCGCTTGGTTTTCAGCGCAGCACTCCAGGCAGGAACCCCATATCGGAGTATCGATGACGAAACAGTAGATAGCAGACGTCTCGTGCTGCTTCTCGGACCGCCGACGTTTGGCATGATTCTCGCTATTGCGTTCGTTGCCTTCGCCGACTTTTCACAGGCGTAATCAACGTGGTTGTTGAAGCTCAACCGGTCGTCGATTATAACTCCCAATTGCTTCAATGCACGTTTCGATGCAATCACGTGCCCTCCGACGTCGATCTGCATCCGTTGGACCGATCTGCAGTTACTGACCAACAACACCTCCGTCTTGTGGTGAGCTATTTGCAGCTTGACCCCGTTCATCCAGCTCTCGATCGCGTCTATTGTCTCCGTCACCGACACCTCCACTTCTTCAAGTGTCTCACCCATCACCGTTAGTGACACGTCGTCCGCGAAACCTACGATTTTCACTTTCCTAGGCGGCTGCAGCGTTAACACCCCATCGTACATCCCGTTCCAAAGGGTTGGACCGAGAATGGAGCCCTGAGGAACGCCCGCTGTGACACGCAATGACTTCTGTCCTTCGCAGGTATGTATGTATGTATGTATGTATGTATGTATGCATGTATGTTTTTTTTTTTTTTTTTTACAATGGAGAAGACCTTTATGTCCTAGCCCAGTACACGTGCTAACGGTAGGGTCCAATCTACCACACGGGGTGCACTGGGGGCGTGTCGGACTCGAATGGTGACCAGCCATTAATACCGACTAAATTCCATTGGGCTCCGCCATCATTCCTCCCAGGAACTACCTCTCGGTATTACTTCTGGGGGGATGGCTGTACTGAATGTACTCATTCACTCTCACTCACGCGATCATACATCCTGTATGAGGCTTACTTGGGTGCTCTCTCAATCACACTTTGATTCACTCTCAAACACTCCCACATGAGGCTGACTTTTGTGCTCACCTTTTACGTTCCATGCGAGGCTGACTTGTGTGCTCACCTTACTCATTCCTTGCTAGGCTTACTTTTGTGCTCGCCCTACCCATCCATGTGAGGCTGACTTGGGTGCTCACCCTATCACCTGATTCACTCTCAATCGTGCCACTCTATTGTACCTTTGTCACTCCCTCTGGCATCCCATGTGGGACATTTTTCTTAGGCCCCACTTCTGACATACCATGCGAGGCTGACTTTTGTGCTCACCTTTTTCATTCCTTGCTAGGCTGACTTTTGTGCTAGCCTCTACCAACCTGTGAGGCTGACTTTTATGCTCACCCTTAACATGCAGTGTGAGACTGACTTGGATGCTCCCCCTTTCACTCCTCTGCCACGCCATGAGGCATCGATAGCTTAGTTCCAACATACTACGCTACGACCCTCCCGTCTTGGCATGAGGCAGTCCACTTATACGCCTATACACTCACTCTTCTGTCTTGCTTCAGGGTGGCTGGGTTTACCCCTTACGCGGTTGCCATTCGCTGCGCCAACCTACCTCGGCATGAACAGACCATTCACTCTCTTATTTTGCGCTTGGCCTTTTTCGCTCCAACTAACCAATCACTAGTTAGCCGTGCCCGCCGTCTGTTGCTCGGTTCGCCAGATTACCTGTAGCCTACTGGCAATCTGGATGGTAGCAGCCGAGACTGCGTTCCACTTCTCCACCGTTTGACACATCCGCTGAATAAGGGTATCCGGGGTTGTGTCCCAGCCACAGACGTCAAGCATTGCTCTTCTTTCGACGTCGAACCGATGACATACGAACAGTATGTGTTCGGCAGTTTCATCTACACCTGGGCAGTCCGGGCAGACTGGGACCTCCGCGTGTCCGAACCTGTGGAGGTACTGACGGAAACAGCCATGGCCTGACAGGAATTGTGTCAGGTGGAAGTGAACTTCCCCATGGGGTCTTCCCACCCAGCTCGATATGCTAGGTATCAGCCGGTGGGTCCACCTACCTTTCGAGGAGTTGTCCCACTCACGCTGCCATCTGGCGACCGAGGTCACCCTGGTGCGCTCGCGGGCTCCCCTATTTCCACGTAGCTCAAAGCACTCCTCATCTTCCCGAATGACCAGCCCGACTGGCATCATGCTCGCTATCACGCAGGATGCATCGTGTGATACCGTGCGGTAGGCAGATATCACTCTGAGGCACATCACGCGGTAGGTGCTCTCCAGTTTCTGTAGGTAACTGGTTACCCTCAGTGCTCTTGACCATGACGGGCCGCCGTACCTGAGGATAGATACGGCAACGCCTGCCAGTAACCTACGTCTACTGGCGCACACCTTTGAGCTGTTGGACATCATTCTCGATAGTGCCGCAACAGCAGTCGACGCTCTCTTGCACGTATAGTCGACATGGCTGCCGAAGGTCAGCTTGTCGTCTATAATGACTCCGAGAGACTTCAGACTTCGCTGTGAAGTGATCGCGACTTCTCCCACATGGATAACTGCATGTTGTGCCGACTTGCGGTTGTTGACGATAACTACCTCCGTCTTATGATGAGCGAGCTCCAGGCCTCTCGCGCTCATCCATTCCTCCACCGTGCTAATCGCGTGTTCTGCGGTTAGTTCTACATCAGGAATTGACTCCCCGTAGACCTCCAAGGTTACGTCGTCGGCAAAGCCGACGATCTTGACCCCAGGAGGGAACTTCAGTCTCAGAACCCCGTCATACATGAGGTTCCATAGCACCGGGCCTAGGATCGAGCCCTGCGGGACTCCGGCGGTAATCGGAACCCTTTTCTGACCGGCATCGGTCTCGTATAGCAGTACGCGGTTTTGGAAGTAACTTTCCAGGATCCGGTACAGACCCACCGGTAGGCTAAGCCGGTGTAACGAGAGCGCGATGGCATCCCAGCTTGCGCTGTTAAATGCGTTCTTCACGTCAAGTGTCACTAACGCACAGTATCGAATACCTCGCCTTTTTCGTTGGATCGCTATCTCGGCAGTATTTATCACTGAGTTGAGAGCGTCCACTGTGGACTTACCCTTCCGAAAGCCAAACTGGTTGCTTGACAGACCGTCCGTACCTTCCGCGTACGGGGTGAGCCTGTTGAGGATGATCCTCTCAAGCAGTTTGCCAGTCGTGTCTATCAGACAGATTGGTCTGTACGCCGATGGGTCGCCTGGCGGCTTCCCGGGCTTCGGCAACAGCACCAGTTTCTGCCTTTTCCATCTATCGGGGAAACGGCACTCGTCAAGGCATCTCTGCATAGCTAGCCTGAACATGTTCGGGTTCGCTATGATCGCTGCCTTGAGAGCGTTGTTTGGAACTCCATCCGGCCCTGGAGCTTTGTTCATTGCTAGGGATTTAGCCACTGCGAGTAGTTCTTCATTCGTCACTGGAGCCACCATTTCGACCGTGCCCGCACTGTCTCGTAGTGCAGGTGGCCAGGGGCTTGTGGCTCGAGACGGGAAGAGTACTTCGATAATCGTTGCCAACCGGTCCGGAGACCGTTCTGGGGGTGAGGAGCCCCCTTTGGTCTTGGCCATCACAATCCGGTAGGCGTCACCCCACGGATTCGCGTTGGCACTCTCACACAGGTTGTCGAAACACGCTCTCTTGCTGCTTTTAATAGCCTTGTTAAGGGCTTATTTCGCAGCTCGAAACACTTCACGGCGGTTCTCTCTTGCATCCTCGGTGCGAGCTCTTTGCATCCTACGTCTAGCTCTGAGACAGGCTGACCGTAGAGCTGCAATCTCGGCACTCCACCAGTATACCGGGCATCTACCGTTTCTTGGCAGTGTTTTTCTCGGCATAGTGGCGTCGCACGCGCGTGATAGAACAGCTACCAGCGCATCCCCGCTTAGACTGTCGGTGTTGGCCTCCAGTCCCAGGGCCGCGGTGAAAGCTTCGCTGTCGAAGTGATTGGACTTTTACCCGCGTACCTGACAGGGATCTCCCGCCCTCGGATGCTGCACACCATAGTTGATCTTAAAGCGGATTGCTAAATGATCACTATGGGTGTAGCCTTCGTCTACCCTCCATTCCATGCCTGGAGCCAGACTCGGGCTGGCAAAGGTTAAATCAATCCACGCCTCCACTCCGTTTCTACGGAATGTACTAGCGGAGCCATCATTAGCTAGCACAGTATCGAGTTTCGCAAACGCTTCCATTAGCGCTTGACCCCTGCTATTTGTACAGCGGCTGCCCCACTCCACTGCCCAAGCGTTGAAGTCTCCCGCTATTACTACCGGTTTCCGGCCCACGAGGTCCGACGAGAGCCTGTCGATCATCTGGTAGAACTGTTCTATTGGCCACCTTGGTGGGGCGTAGCAGCTGCAATAGAACACACCATTGATCTTGGCAATCGCCACACCCTCGGCGGAGGGGTGTATTACCTCTTGAACAGGGAACCTTCCCGTTGTACAGATTGCCACCATTCCAGACCCGTCCGACACCCAATTGCCGTTGCCGGCAGGGATGCTGTACGGGTCTGATAAGAGGGCGACATCTGTCCTCGACTCCGAGACCGACTGCCACAGCAGCTGTTGGGCTGCTGCACAATGGTTAAGATTTAGCTGTGTGACTCTCACGGCTTCTTCTTATTTAACTCGCCGAAGGGACACGAAGGTTCGCCCATAGCATGTTTATGGGCTTGCTTCTTAGCGGTGCAGATAAGGCACTTATATGCCTTAGTGCACCCCCGCTCTTTATGCCCCTCCTCGCCGCAGCGACGACATAGCTTGCTCCTGTCTATGCCTTTGCATTCGTAAGCTTTATGGCCGGATTCTAGGCACCGATAGCACCTGTCCACTGAAGGCGGCTGGGGTATACTAATAGGGCATACCGACCAGCCGATCTTCAGCTTCCCTTTCTCGGTTACCTTTTTGGCATCCGCATTCAGTAGCCTGAGGTAGGCTACTTGGGTGCCAGAGGGTCCGTCCCTCAATCGCACAGAGGCCCGCTCGATTGTGACGCCGCATTGCTCTTTGACGGCTGCGACGACGTCTTCTGCGGTCGTGAACTCGTCCAAGTGCTTGCACTGGAGAGTTGTTTCCGCACCTAGCGACCTGATTTGGGCGCCCTCACCAAGGACCTCTTGGGCCAAGGCCTTATATACTGCACTTGATTGTGCGCCTCGCTTCAGCACCAGGAGCATCTCTCCCGTATTGGTGCGTCTTACGCTACGCACATCCTGCACAAGGGCCGAGAGACTTTCGGCCGCCTCCATCGATTTAAGGACATCGGCGTATTTGTCCTTGTCGGTTTTTAACCACAAGGCTTCGCCTCTGTCCTTGGCCTTCCTCGCAGGCCGCGGTACCTCCGGTTTCGGTGCCGGCTTTTTCTTGGTGACCAGCGTCCAGGGGTTTGAGCCCCCCTGCCCCGGTCGTGCCGGGTTGCTGGTACCATCGCTCTCCACAGCGAGGTCACTCTCGCCCTCGCTTACCTCACCCAGGCGGCGTTTGACCTTGACGGTTGCACGCCGAGTGGTGTCGGTTTTGGCACCCTCTCCTGGCGCTTCGCGTTCGATGCCCTACTGCGATTGCCCTTTCCTTTTCCCTTCGAGGGGAACTCGGTCGCCGCTCCGATCGACGTGGCTGCTCCGTAGAAGGTAAAGGCCACTGTCTGTGAACCTCTATTGACCTTCTCTCTTTCCTCCCTATTGGAGGCCACTGTCTGGGTTTCTCTGTAGGGCCTCTCCCGACATTCCTCCCTCTCAACATATGCCTACTGTTCCTGTCTTGCGACACGAACAGCTTTCCGGAGCTCCAGAAGGCTCTACTTCAACTCCTTGGCTATGTTCTGCTTTGCGCTAGCGAAGTCGATTATAGAATCGAGTTGCTTCGCTACTTTGCGCATCGCAGCTATTGGCCCCTCCGATGCATTGGTAGGGGTATTGCCTACCGCTGCTGGGGGGTCACTGGTGCTTTCGGGTGCAGCACTCATCGCCTCACTACTCTCCCCACGGGGGGGAGACCTCGCCAAACCACCTCTTGCGAAGGGGTTTGGCACCTCCGTCTGTTTGTTTTTATTTTTATTTGTCTCCATGTATAGTCCCACGAGAAGCGCGAGAAATATATGTCCGCCACGCCAGAGCTCCGCATTAACGTGGTAAGGGACGCTTACTGTGGGGGTTGCCCAGGTACCCCACAGGCTCCGTTAACGATCGAGCATCTTTTTCACCCCCTCGATCACTCATCCCTCGGCACGGGTCGCTTCACGCCTTGGAATTGGGGTTATGCCCTACCTTGCTTTACGTGGTGATCTCGGCCCGGATCATCACAACCATCCTCCTTTACCAGGGCTTTGGACCTGTAGCTCTGGTTCTCAATAGTTCCATGTACGTATGTTATTGCAGACGTGCTACTATTGAGATCCGTCATTCGCTAGCGGAGTTATGTATGTATGTATGTATGTATGTATGTATGTATGTATGTATGTATGTATGTATGTATGTATGTATGTATGTATGTATGTATGTATGTATGTATGTATGTATGTATGTATGTATGTATGTATGTATGTATGTATGTATGTATGTATGTATGTATGTATGTATGTATGTATGTATGTATGTATGTATGTATGTATGTATGTATGTATGTATGTATGTATGTATGTATGTATGTATGTATGTATGTTTTTTTTTTTACAATGGAGAAGACCTTTATGTCCTAGCCTAGTACACGTGCTAACGGTAGGGTCCAATCTACCACACGGGGTGCACTGGGGGCGTGTCGGACTCGAATGGTGACCAGCCATTAATACCGACTAAACTCCATTGGGCTCCGCCATCATTCCTCCCAGGAACTACCTCTCGGTATTACTTCTGGGGGGATGGCTGTACTCAATGTACTCATTCACTCTCACTCGCGCGATCATACATCCTGTATGAGGCTTACTTGGGTGCTCTCTCAATCGCACTTTGATTCACTCTCAAACACTCCCACATGAGGCTGACTTTTGTGCTCACCTTTTACGTTCCATGCGAGGCTGACTTGTGTGCTCACCTTACTCATTCCTTGCTAGGCTTACTTTTGTGCTCGCCCTACCCATCCATGTGAGGCTGACTTGGGTGCTCACCCTATCACCTGATTCACTCTCAATCGTGCCACTCTATTGTACCTTTGTCACTCCCTCTGGCATCCCATGTGGGACATTTTTCTTAGGTCCCACTTCTGACATACCATGCGAGGCTGACTTTTGTGCTCACCTTTTTCATTCCTTGCTAGGCTGACTTTTGTGCTAGCCTCTACCAACCTGTGAGGCTGACTTTTATGCTCACCCTTAACATGCAGTGTGAGACTGACTTGGATGCTCACCCTTTCACTCCTCTGCCACGCCATGAGGCATCGATAGCTTAGTTCCAACATACTACGCTACGACCCTCCCGTCTTGGCATGAGGCAGTCCACTTATACGCCTATACACTCACTCTTCTGTCTTGCTTCGGGGTGGCTGGGTTTACCCCTTACGCGGTTGCCATTCGCTGCGCCAACCTACCTCGGCATGAACAGACCATTCACTCTCTTATTTTGCGCTTGGCCTTTTTCGCTCCAACTAACCAATCACTAGTTAGCCGTGCCCGCCGTCTGTTGCTCGGTTCGCCAGATTACCTGTAGCCTACTGGCAATCTGGATGATAGCAGCCGAGACTGCGTTCCACTTCTCCACCGTTTGACACATCCGCTGAATAAGGGTATCCGGGGTTGTGTCCCAGCCACAGACGTCAAGCATTGCTCTTCTTTCGACGTCGAATCGATGACATACGAACAGTATGTGTTCGGCAGTTTCATCTACACCTGGGCAGTCCGGGCAGACTGGGACCTCAGCGTGTCCGAACCTGTGGAGGTACTGACGGAAACAGCCATGGCCTGACAGGAATTGTGTCAGGTGGAAGTGAACTTCCCCATGGGGTCTTCCCACCCAGCTCGATATGCTAGGTATCAGCCGGTGGGTCCACCTACCTTTCGAGGAGTTGTCCCACTCACGCTGCCATCTGGCGACCGAGGTCACCCTGGTGCGCTCGCGGGCTCCCCTATTTCCACGTAGCTCAAAGCACTCCTCATCTTCCCGAATGACCAGCCCGACTGGCATCATGCTCGCTATCACGCAGGATGCATCGTGTGATACCGTGCGGTAGGCAGATATCACTCTGAGGCACATCACGCGGTAGGTGCTCTCCAGTTTCTGTAGGTAACTGGTTACCCTCAGTGCTCTTGACCATGACGGGCCGCCGTACCTGAGGATAGATACGGCAACGCCTGCCAGTAACCTACGTCTACTGGCGCACACCTTTGAGCTGTTGGACATCATTCTCGATAGTGCCGCAACAGCAGTCGACGCTCCCTTGCACGTATAGTCGACATGGCTGCCGAAGGTCAGCTTGTCGTCTATAATGACTCCGAGAGACTTCAGACTTCGCTGTGAAGTGATCGCGACTTCTCCCACATGGATAACTGCATGTTGTGCCGACTTGCGGTTGTTGACGATAACTACCTCCGTCTTATGATGAGCGAGCTCCAGGCCTCTCGCGCTCATCCATTCCTCAACCGTGCTAATCGCGTGTTCTGCGGTTAGTTCTACCTCAGGAATTGACTCCCCGTAGACCTCCAAGGTTACGTCGTCAGCAAAGCCGACGATCTTGACCCCAGGAGGGAACTTCAGTCTCAGAACCCCGTCATACATGAGGTTCCATAGCACCGGGCCTAGGATCGAGCCCTGCGGGACTCCGGCGGTAATCGGAACCCTTTTCTGACCGGCAAGTGTCACTAACGCACAGTATCGAATACCTAGCCTTTTTCGTTGGATCGCTATCTCGGCAGTATTTATCACTGAGTTGAGAGCGTCCACTGTGGACTTACCCTTCCGAAAGCCAAACTGGTTGCTTGACAGACCGTCCGTACCTTCTGCGTACGGGGTGAGCCTGTTGAGGATGATCCTCTCAAGCAGTTTGCCAGTCGTGTCTATCAGACAGATTGGTCTGTACGCCGATGGGTCGCCTGGCGGCTTCCCGAGCTTCGGCAACAGCACCAGTTTCTGCCTTTTCCATCTATCGGGGAAACGGCACTCGTCAAGGCATCTCTGCATAGCTAGCCTGAACATGTTCGGGTTCGCTATGATCGCTGCCTTGAGAGCGTTGTTCGGAACTCCATCCGGCCCTGGAGCTTTGTTCATTGCTAGGGATTTAGCCACTGCGAGTAGTTCTTCGTTCGTCACTGGAGCCACCATTTCGACCGTGCCCGCACTGTCTCGTAGTGCGGGTGGCCAGGGGCTTGTGGCTCGAGACGGGAAGAGTACTTCGATAATCGTTGCCAACCGGTCCGGAGACCGTTCTGGGGGTGAGGAGCCCCCTTTGGTCTTGGCCATCACAATCCGGTAGGCGTCACCCCACGGATTCGCGTTGGCACTCTCACACAGGTTGTCGAAACATGATCTCTTGCTGCTTTTAGTAGCCTTGTTAAGGGCTAATTTCGCAGCTCGAAACACTTCACGGCGGTTCTCTCTTGCTCTCTTATGTATGTATGTATGTATGTATGTATGTATGTATGTATGTATGTATGTATGTATGTATGTATGTATGTATGTATGTATGTATGTATGTATGTATGTATGTATGTATGTATGTATGTATGTATGTATGTATGTATGTATGTATGTATGTATGTATGTATGTATGTATGTATGTATGTATGTATGTATGTATGTATGTATGTATGTATGTATGTATGTATGTATGTATGTATGTATGTATGTATGTATGTATGTATGTATGTATGTATGTATGTATGTATGTATGTGTGTATGTATGTATGTATGTATGTATGTATGTATGTATGTATGTATGTTTTTTTTTTTTTTATTTTTTTTTTTTGAGAGCAGTAAAAAAATTTTTCAGAAAAACCCTGAGTGAGGAAAAATGTACAAAAACCCCATTGTCAGGGAACGGGTTTGGGCTGCCATCACCCGACCCGCTAAAAACCACTGCTCTTGCCCAGAACCTGATTCCTCCCCGGCACTACCTTACGGCATTACTTCGGGGAGGGGTTTTTATGTGCATAGCACGCACTCTAATTCAACTACTTCCTAGTTCGTTTCTTCCGTAGGGTTACAGCCCCACTCCTCTACACACCACCAATTCTCTACCATCCACACAGACTGGCAAGCTCTGCATGGCAGTCGGAAAGCTGGCTGTGAGTCGAGGCTTAGTACTCCTCCCCTACGAGTACAGTCTGAGCGGCAAACTTCTGACTGTCTAATTCACTGAGCCCTGCGGCTCGCTTGTGCCGGTTAGCACCGCAACTCCCTTCTCGCACCATTCAACGCCGTTTACTCTTTGAGCACCAGACTTGTTCGCGAACTACTCGGTCTAGTCCCCGACGATGGACCTAGCCTACTCCGACGGAGAATTCCCCGGCGAGAGAAGTTCTCCCGAAACCGAGCCAACCAACCAGATGTCGAGGTCAGTTCGGCGATTCCGGTGGAGCAGAGCGTCCGGTTCGCTGGTGCCCCGACGACCTGCGACTGGTGGTATTTCGTCGCGGTCTACTCAGTCTAGTCCCCGGCGGTGGATCTAGCTTACGCCGACGGAGAGTTCCCCGGCGAAGGAGGCTCCCCCGGTACCGATTCTTCTTTTGTTTTAGCACCACAATTTCATGAGCTCTTTGGCTTCCTCTCGTTCCGTTTCGCCCGATCTACTCGATCTAGTCCCCGGCGGTGGATCTAGCCTACTCAACGGGCCATACAGTAGGTGCTGAGGTCTATCCGGCGATTCCGGTTGGAGCGTAACTTCCGGTTCACCGGCGCCCCAACGACCCACTGCTAGCTCTGCGACGCGGTCTACTCGGTCCAATCCCCGGCGGTGGATATAGCCTACTCACGAGCTACCCGGAAGGATGTCGAGGTCGGTTCAGCGATTCCGGTGAAGCTTGACGTCCGGTTCCCAGGCGCCCCGACGACCCAACTCGGTGCTACATCACGCACTACTCAACTGGTCCCCGGCGGTGGACCTAGTCTACACAGTTGGAGAGTTCCCCGGCGGCGGAATTTCTCTCGAAACCCGATTTGCGGTTTCTTGTTGGTCTCTACGCCACTTCCTCTGCAACTCGGAGAGTATGCTCGAGACCACTCTGTTGACAGCGTCCCAGGTATGTTCGTCACGGCACATCTCTTCGACGATATTGTCCGCTGTCATACCAGGTATACCCCTACGAACTTCTTCGAATCTAGGGCATTCGAAGACCACGTGTTCCGGTGTCTCCTGCACGGTCGCACAACCCGGGCAAAGGGGTGACGAAGCATGTCCAAACCGATGCAAGTACTTCCGGAAGCATCCGTGCCCGGACAAAAACTGCGTCAAATGGAAGTTCACCTCTCCATGCTTCCTATGTACCCAGGCCGATACATTTGGGATGAGTCGGTGGGTCCACCTTCCTTTCTCCGCGTTGTCCCACTCCTGTTGCCATTTAGCCAACGAGTCCGCTCGAACCTGTCTCCTAGCGTTACGTGCATTTCTCCGCTGATAGCATTCCACGTCCTCCGCCAGGGTAATGCAGATGGGGATCATCCCGGCGATAACGCATACTGCCTCCGACGATATTGTTCTGTAGGCACTCGCGACTCGTACGGCCATCAGTCGGAATGTCCTGTTTAGCTTTTCACGGTTCCGCTTGGTTTTCAGCGCAGCACTCCAGGCAGGAACCCCATATCGGAGTATCGATGACGAAACAGTAGATAGCAGACGTCTCGTGCTGCTTCTCGGACCGCCGACGTTTGGCATGATTCTCGCTATTGCGTTCGTTGCCTTCGCCGACTTTCCACAGGCGTAATCAACGTGGTTGTTGAAGCTCAACCGGTCGTCGATTATAACTCCCAATTGCTTCAATGCACGTTTCGATGCAATCACGTGCCCTCCGACGTCGATCTGCATCCGTTGGACCGATCTGCAGTTACTGACCAACAACACCTCCGTCTTGTGGCGAGCTATTTGCAGCTTAACCCCGTTCATCCAGCTCTCGATCGCGTCTATTGTCTCCGTCACCGACACCTCCACTTCTTCAAGTGTCTCACCCATCACCGTTAGTGACACGTCGTCCGCGAAACCTACGATTTTCACTTTCCTAGGCAGCTGCAGCGTTAACACCCCATCGTACATCCCGTTCCAAAGGGTTGGACCGAGAATGGAGCCCTGAGGAACGCCCGCTGTGACACGCAATGACTTCTGTCCTTCGCTCGTCTCGTACAGTAGCACTCTGCTCTGAAAGTAGCTCTTCAGGATCTGGCACAGATAGTCGGGAACCCTCATTCTATGCAGCGCTGCAGCGATGGCTTCCCAGCTGGCACTGTTGAACGCGTTCTTCACATCTATCGTGACCACAGCGCAGTATCGATCTCCTCTTCGCTTCTGTTTAGATGACTTCTCGGCACTCTCGAGCACTATCCGAATTGCATCCACTGTCGATGCTCCTTTGCGGAAACCAAACTGCATCTTGGACAGTCCGCGCTCACCTTCCGTGAATTTCGTCAACCTGTTAAGAATGATCCTTTCCAGGAGTTTTCCGAGTGTATCCAGCAGGCATATGGGTCTGTACGAGGTCGGGTCGCCAGGTGGCTTCCCTGGCTTCGGCAGCAACACCAGCTTCTGGACCTTCCACATTTCGGGGAAGTTGCCTTCATTTAGGCACTTCTGCATCACTATCCTGAACATGTCCGGATATGCCAGGATCGCAGCTTTCAGTACCACGTTTGGTATTCCATCCGGACCAGGGGCTTTCTTTGGTTTTAGGCGCTTCGATGCTTCTACTAGCTCGTCGTTAGTCACTTGCCGATCCATGTTTGTTCCTTCTTCCTCGCCGTGCGGTGACGGTGGCCATATAGTTGGATCGTGCTTCGGGAAAAGACCCTCGACGATTATCTTCAGCTTGCTCGGACACATTTCGACTGGCGTCGTTGGACCCTTCATTTTCGCCATCACGACTCGGTATGCGTCACCCCAGGGATTGGCGTCTACTTCTCGGCATAGCTCCTTGTGGCACTCTGACTTGCTAAGTCTGATCTCCCGTTTTAGAGCGGCCCTAGCTTCCCGAAACGATGCCTTATGCTCTTCTCTATCTGGTTCCGACCTCGCTCTTTGGGCCCGCCTTCTGGCTCTGAGACAAGCAGCGCGTAACGTACTAAGCGTCTCGTTCCACCAGTAAGCTGGACGCCGTTTGTTGCGTGGTTCCAGTTTTCGCGGCATTGTGGCGTCACAAGCCGCCACAATCCTTCTTGTTAGGTCAGCCGCATCCACGTTCTCGGTCCCGCCGTTCGGCCGAAGTGCCTCAACAAAGAGGTCTTTGTTGAAGGCTTTCGTCTTCCACTTTCGTTCGCCGGTCACCCTTCTCTGTACTGCCGCGGGGTTCCGTTGGCCGATACGGTAGCGAATCTCCTGGTGGTCACTATGCGTATACGTTTCGCATACTCTCCAGTTCATGTTCGCCGTTAATGAGGGACTACAGAATGTGACGTCTATGATGGACTCCCTCCCGTCTCTCCGAAATGTACTAACAGAGCCTTCATTGCACAATCGTACGTCTAACTTCGCTAGAGCTTCCTGCAGGATACACCCTCTTGTGTTGGTTACTCTACTGCCCCATTCCACAGCCCAGGCGTTGAAGTCACCACCAATGACTACCGGCTTCCGATCGATCAACTGCTCGGTTAACTGCTCCAGCATTAGGCTGAACTGCTCTACTGTCCACCTTGGGGGAGCGTAACAGCTACATACGAAGATGCCGTTGATTTTGGCTATCACGAAACCCTCATAGGAACGTTCTACCACTTCTTGGATAGGGAATCTTCCCATTACTTGTATCGCTGCGGTTCCTGATCTATCCGCCACCCAGTTACCGTTATTAGGGGGGACTTGATAAGGCTCTGCGATCAAAGCGACATCGCACATAGTTTCTGTCGTAGACTGCCACAACAGTTGCTGTGCGGTATCACAGTGATTCAGGTTTATCTGGGTCATCTCCATCACCGTTGGCCTGCAGTCGCCTTCTTGTACGCTGGGCATTTAAAGCCACCCGTCTGATGGTCGTTTCCTTCCGCTGGGGTGCAATGCAAGCACTTCGGCCTCTGCGTGCAGTCTCTCGCAAGATGGCCCGTCTCTCCGCATTTCCAGCACATCCCGGATCTGTCCGGGCCTTTGCAAGCCCCTGCTAAATGTCCAAAGCCTAAACATTTGAAGCATTTCTCTGCTTGTTTGTTTACTCGTGGGGCGGCTCTCAGTAGGCATCTCGACCATCCAACTGTAACCTTACCTACCTCCAGTGCCTTGTCTGCAGCGGTTACCGGTAAACGTATCATCGCTATCTGCGTTCCTCCGTATCCCTTCCTTAACCGGATCGTCATGTGCACCTCGCCCAGTTTGCACTGCTGCTTCATAGCACCTCTCAGCTCGTCTTCCGTCGTTATTTCGTCGAGGTCTTTGCACACGATTACCATCTCCGGGCTTAAGGCTTTAACTTCTGCCTTTCCGCCCATTGATTTAGTTATAGTCTCCTGCAAGGCAGAGCTACTAGTCGTAGTATTCTTCTTAAGCTCGAGGAGCATCTCATTTTTTTGGGTACGCCTGACTCTTAACACGTTTTCCCCCAAATCTTTCAGCTCCGGGTCCTCTCTGACCTTTTTGAGCAGTGCTGCGTACGTAGTCTCGTCATTTGCTTTGACGAGCACGGCTTCTCCCTTAGGCGCCTTCTGACGAGCCGAGGGTTCTGATTTCCTCTTCTGCTCCCCTTTTCGCTCCTCCTTCTTTTTTTGCTGTTTCCCGCGTTTCTCCTTCCGACCTACAACGGTGCTCCAGCTTTCACCCTGTAAGGTGGCGTCCTTTTCTTCGGCAGCAACAGCATCCTCGAGCGTCTGCCTCTTTGACCCGCCTGGTCTTTCTTCTCCTGGTGAGGATCTTGTCCTCTTTGGAGTTATGGGAACTGGCGTGTTCTCCACTCCAATCTGCCTCTCCTTACCCTGTTTCGGAGGGGCTAGGAGGATAGTAGCCTTAGCCGACGCGGATGCTCGCTCAGCTGAATCTGCCCTCTGCGTTGCCGTATCGTACTCTTTCACGGCAGACAGTAGCGCCTTCCGGATTTTGATGACCATCTCCTTAATGTCTTTGTGGACATTGTTTCTCATGTCCACGAACTTGTGGAGCTCCTCCACCAAGTGCCTCGCTACCACTACCTTTGGCGTTTGTGGGGTGTAGCTCCTTCCGCTCTGCTCCGGCTGTTTTTGTTGCTGCTGTTGCTGTTGCTTCGGCTTCCCCTCCTCCTGCTCTTGCTGGGTGACTTCAGCTACTATTGGTGGTGGTGACCTCACCAACCCACCTCTGGCAAACGGATTTGCCGTGCCTGCTCCATTTATATCGGTTGCTTGTTGTTTCTCCATTTTATTTTATTGGGTCCCAACTCCGGGCCGCTATCTCCACTCGCTGCACATAGTCGCCTCTCGTGATCCCATGATTATCTATGCTGCCGAAAAGCAGCAGTGAGGTCATGCAAGGGTTGACACCATCTCTCATGGGGAGTAGTGTTCAGAGCCGGATCGGCGTAAATCGGGAATGCTTCAACCGAACCTAGTACCACCAACCAAATGATGGCGAGATTCGAACGTACCCGGAGACCTGCCAGGGTTTTGTTGGAACGGAGGCAGCCATGCTGTTAGCCCACTCGCCATTTCAAGTCGGTGTCATCCTTCCTTACTCAGGGAGTAGAACAGCACGTCTGTCAGCCCTAAGTCGCCATCCTTTTCGTCATCCGTGTCCTGTCCGTTGCCGTTCGCCATGGCCAGTATACCATAATCAAGATGTTACTGGCGTCGATCCTGATGTGCCGGTTGGCACTCCGGTTGGGCTAGAGTGCTTTTATTGCCCAGATCTTAGATTATTGGAATCTTAGGATCTTAGCAGAAGCGGCACAGACTCGCTTCGTCGGAGCTGCTTTCGGAGTTATGGCATTTTTTAGAGGTTCAGAAGAGCCCAATCTTAGCCCCACCATATCCTAGCAAAACTCCCCAACTCGCAGTAGGGCTGTGGGGGGGGGGTTCGTTAGGCCCCTAGACTCCTGTCCTTCCTGTCCCTGCTGCCCCCAATGTATGTATGTATGTATGTATGTATGTATGTATGTATGTATGTATGTATGTATGTATGTATGTATGTATGTATGTATGTATGTATGTATGTATGTATGTATGTATGTATGTATGTATGTATGTATGTATGTATGTATGTATGTATGTATGTATGTATGTATGTATGTATGTATGTATGTATGTATGTATGTATGTATGTATGTATGTATGTATGTATGTATGTATGTATGTATGTATGTATGTATGTTTTTTTTTTTACAATGGAGAAGACCTTTATGTCCTAGCCCAGTACACGTGCTAACGGTAGGGTCCAATCTACCACACGGGGTGCACTGGGGGCGTGTCGGACTCGAATGGTAACCAGCCATTAATACCGACTAAACTCCATTGGGCTCCGCCATCATTCCTCCCAGGAACTACCTCTCGGTATTACTTCTGGGGGGATGGCTGTACTCAATGTACTCATTCACTCTCACTCGCGCGATCATACATCCTGTATGAGGCTTACTTGGGTGCTCTCTCAATCGCACTTTGATTCACTCTCAAACACTCCCACATGAGGCTGACTTTTGTGCTCACCTTTTACGTTCCATGCGAGGCTGACTTGTGTGCTCACCTTACTCATTCTTTGCTAGGCTTACTTTTGTGCTCGCCCTACCCATCCATGTGAGGCTGACTTGGGTGCTCACCCTATCACCTGATTCACTCTCAATCGTGCCACTCTATTGTACCTTTGTCACTCCCTCTGGCATCCCATGTGGGACATTTTTCTTAGGCCCCACTTCTGACATACCATGCGAGGCTGACTTTTGTGCTCACCTTTTTCATTCCTTGCTAGGCTGACTTTTGTGCTAGCCTCTACCAACCTGTGAGGCTGACTTTTATGCTCACCCTTAACATGCAATGTGAGACTGACTTGGATGCTCACCCTTTCACTCCTCTGCCACGCCATGAGGCATCGATAGCTTAGTTCCAACATACTACGCTACGACCCTCCCGTCTTGGCATGAGGCAGTCCACTTATACGCCTATACACTCACTCTTCTGTCTTGCTTCGGGGTGGCTGGGTTTACCCCTTACGCGGTTGCCATTCGCTGCGCCAACCTACCTCGGCATGAACAGACCATTCACTCTCTTATTTTGCGCTTGGCCTTTTTCGCTCCAGCTAACCAATCACTAGTTAGCCGTGCCCGCCGTCTGTTGCTCGGTTCGCCAGATTACCTGTAGCCTACTGGCAATCTGGATGGTAGCAGCCGAGACTGCGTTCCACTTCTCCACCATTTGACACATCCGCTGGATAAGGGTATCCGGGGTTGTGTCCCAGCCACAGACGTCAAGCATTGCTCTTCTTTCGACGTCGAACCGATGACATACGAACAGTATGTGTTCGGCAGTTTCATCTACACCTGGGCAGTCCGGGCAGACTGGGACCTCCGCGTGCCCGAACCTGTGGAGGTACTGACGGAAACAGCCATGGCCTGACAGGAATTGTGTCAGGTGGAAGTGAACTTCCCCATGGGGTCTTCCCACCCAGCTCGATATGCTAGGTATCAGCCGATGGGTCCACCTACCTTTCGAGGAGTTGTCCCACTCACGCTGCCATCTGGCGACCGAGGTCACCCTGGTGCGCTCGCGGGCTCCCCTATTTCCACGTAGCTCAAAGCACTCCTCATCTTCCCGAATGACCAGCCCGACTGGCATCATGCTCGCTATCACGCAGGATGCATCGTGTGATACCGTGCGGTAGGCAGATATCACTCTGAGGCACATCACGCGGTAGGTGCTCTCCAGTTTCTGTAGGTAACTGGTTACCCTCAGTGCTCTTGACCATGACGGGCCGCCGTACCTGAGGATAGATACGGCAACGCCTGCCAGTAACCTACGTCTACTGGCGCACACCTTTGAGCTGTTGGACATCATTCTCGATAGTGCCGCAACAGCAGTCGACGCTCTCTTGCACGTATAGTCGACATGGCTGCCGAAGGTCAGCTTGTCGTCTATAATGACTCCGAGAGACTTCAGACTTCGCTGTGAAGTGATCGCGACTTCTCCCACATGGATAACTGCATGTTGTGCCGACTTGCGGTTGTTGACGATAACTACCTCCGTCTTATGATGAGCGAGCTCCAGGCCTCTCGCGCTCATCCATTCCTCCACCGTGCTAATCGCGTGTTCTGCGGTTAGTTCTACCTCAGGAATTGACTCCCCGTAGACCTCCAAGGTTACGTCGTCAGCAAAGCCGACGATCTTGACCCCAGGAGGGAACTTCAGTCTCAGAACCCCGTCATACATGAGGTTCCATAGCACCGGGCCTAGGATCGAGCCCTGCGGGACTCCGGCGGTAATCGGAACCCTTTTCTGACCGGCATCGGTCTCGTATATCAGTACGCGGTTTTGGAAGTAACTTTCCAGGATCCGGTACAGACCCACCGGTAGGCTAAGCCGGTGTAACGAGAGCGCGATGGCATCCCAGCTTGCGCTGTTGAATGCGTTCTTCACGTCAAGTGTCACTAACGCACAGTATCGAATACCTCGCCTTTTCCTTTGGATCGCTATCTCGGCAGTATTTATCACTGAGTTGAGAGCGTCCACTGTGGACTTACCCTTCCGAAATCCAAACTGGTTGCTTGACAGACCGTCCGTACCTTCCGCGTACGGGGTGAGCCTGTTGAGGATGATCCTCTCAAGCAGTTTGCCAGTCGTGTCTATCAGACAGATTGGTCTGTACGCCGATGGGTCGCCTGGCGGCTTCCCGGGCTTCGGCAACAGCACCAGTTTCTGCCTTTTCCATCTATCGGGGAAACGGCACTCGTCAAGGCATCTCTGCATAGCTAGCCTGAACATGTTCGGGTTCGCTATGATCGCTGCCTTGAGAGCGTTGTTCGGAACTCCATCCGGCCCTGGAGCTTTGTTCATTGCTAGGGATTTAGCCACTGCGAGTAGTTCTTCGTTCGTCACTGGAGCCACCATTTCGACCGTGCCCGCACTGTCTCGTAGTGCAGGTGGCCAGGGGCTTGTGGCTCGAGACGGGAAGAGTACTTCGATAATCGTTGCCAACCGGTCCGGAGACCGTTCTGGGGGTGAGGAGCCCCCTTTGGTCTTGGCCATCACAATCCGGTAGGCGTCACCCCACGGATTCGCGTTGGCACTCTCGCACAGGTTGTCGAAACACGCTCTCTTGCTGCTTTTAATAGCCTTGTTAAGGGCTAATTTCGCAGCTTATGTATGTATGTATGTATGTATGTATGTATGTATGTATGTATGTATGTATGTATGTATGTATGTATGTATGTATGTATGTATGTATGTATGTATGTATGTATGTATGTATGTATGTATGTATGTATGTATGTATGTATGTATGTATGTATGTATGTATGTGGGTATGTGCGGATTTGTTAGCAAAATGTCCACATCGGTTTCTCGGAGATGGCTGAACCGATTTTTACAAACTAAGATTCAAATTAAAGGTATACTATTCCCATAGGTTGCTATTGAATTTGATTTGCAACCGACATCTTGTCCCGGATTTACGAGTTGAAGAATATGGTTACAAAACAAAATTTGTTGATTTGTCCACATCGGTTTCTCGTAATTTTCTGAACCAATTTTGACAAACTTGATTTTAAATGGAAGGTCCATCAGCTGCTGTTGAATTTTGTGTGGATCCGAGTTCTGGTTGCTGAATTACAGGGTGATACGTACGATCACGCAGCAAATCTCGATTCTAACGAATTCTGCGATGAATGTAAAAAGGTGAAATTTTTGCCTTTCTCAATAGAAAGGTATTGCAATTGCTCTGAAAACCGACTTTTTAACGGAGGCCCGGAGGGCCGAGTGACATATACCATTCGATTCAGTTCGTCGAGTTCGGCAAATGTCTGTGTGCGTATGTATGTGTGTATGTATGTATGTGTGTGTATGTGCGTATGTGTGTGTATGTTACCAAAAATGTCACTCATTTTTCTCAGAGATGGCTGAACCGATTTTGACAAACTTAGTCTCAAATGAAAGGTGCAACGTTCCCATAGGCTGCTATTGAATTTCTAATGGATCCGACTTCCGGTTCCGTAATTACAGGGTGATGAGTACGAACACGCAGAAAATGTCGATTTTAATAAATTCTGCAATGAATGCATAAAGGTGAAATTTTTTTGAAAATATGACCACAACTGCTTCGATTTGTAGTATTAGGTCACTAACATCCATTCAAAGTCTATTTGGCCACATTGGCCACCATCATCGGTTCCGGAAGCCCCGGCGGAAGTATCTAAATTCAGAATAACAGTCACATCGGTTTCTCGGAGATGGCTAGACCGATTCGATTAAACTTGGCCTCAAATGAAAAGTATTGCGTCCCCGTAAATGGCTATTTAATTTCATCCCGATCCAACTTCCGGTTCCGGAGTTATAGGTTGTGGCGTGCGATCACATAGCAAATTGTGATTCTAACCGATACTCCGATGAAAGCAAAAAAGGTAAAAATTTCGCTAAAATGTCTCTCAAACAACTTAAATTTGCCGTTCTAGGTCACCGACGGCCAACCAAACTTTCGTTCACTACATTGTCCACCATAGACGGTTCCGGAAGTGCCCGGGAAAAGCGGCCATCTTTCAAAATTTTCGAACTCACATCAGTTTCCCGGAAATGGTTGGGCCGATTTTCACAAACTTAGTCCCAAATGATAGCTATAATATCCCCACAGATGTTTATAAAATTTCGTACGGATCGCTTATATGAGGCCGGAAATATAGACTAAATCGTCCGGTCACATATGAAATTCTCATATAAGCCGGAACTCAAATTTTTTTTTCAATGAGGGGACACCATGAAATTTCATAAATCGAATTCGTATTTTTGATGCCAAACATCTTTAAAATGCATGAAACGTCGAGATTTTATGTTATCTCGAAAATTTTTTTTTGTAAAGATCGACGATTTCGCACCTTTTTTCAGTTCAATATTACCGTTGCTGTTTTTTCTTCTTCAAAATTTTAGAACTCCAATAATGATTTATTTTCCTGTATATAGTTGTCATGTGATGTACAATAATAAAATGTAATATATGCATTTAAAAGCTTTTAATGAATATAAACAACGCACACATTCTCGTGATTCATGATTGAGAAAGGCACAATTGCACCGCTAGGTGGATTAAAATAGGTTTTTATTTCGTTTATTTGACAAGGCTCATAGCGGTAGCTTAACGGAGCCGTGGATCTTTTATGTGTTTAGAATAATAACAATTATTATTGATTGTCCGTTGGATCTCGTGCGCGCAACTTTTTATTGCGAGCGGAGACCTTCTTTCGCGGCTCGTCATGGGGACCAATTAATTCTCTCCTGTCCTCCACATCAAGGTCATCATCGTTAAAAGTGCCTTGGTGCTCGCGACCAGATGTTCTTTCCTGCTTCTTGCACTTACGGGTGACCAATGTAAATCCGTCGTCATTCTTATTATCTTCATCACCGATGTTCCTTACAGTGGGTCTGGGGTGCTGGGTACTGTTTTGGCAGTTGTCAAGCAGTTGGCCACAAATTTGGCAATTTTTGGGGGTGGGCGTAGCGTAGTTGGTAAATCGATTGCCTTGTACGCAGCGCACCCGGGTTCGAGTCCCGACCCCGCACATAGGGTTAGAAATTTTTCATAAGAGATTTTTCTAACCCGAAGAGGCGAATGACCTTAAGGTTAAAACCTCTATAATCGAAATAAAAAAAAAAAAAAAAATTGGCAACCGTTTGTGGTTCAGGTATTAGTATTGAAAACTCTTTTTTAGGTTGGTTTATCGTGGATTCGTTGGCAATCGGCAAAGATGCATTCTCCTCTGTATCTTTCACGCAAGGTTGTCAGTGGTGTGCTGTTTGATTACAATACTTGCACGTGGGAGTCTGCCCCTCATGGGTGCATAACGTAGTTTGATTAATAGTAGCTTCGTGGGTTTTGAGTTTTATAGTCAAGTGGGAAGGGATAGGTCTTTCGATCCCCATCCTCACCACAAGAACACCGTTAGGTGTACCCGGGAAGAAATTTCTCCACGTATCACGTGTAACTGATTCTACTTTTCCGAATTGCGACATGTATTTTGCGATTAGATCAGGAGGGGTACGTGGTTATAAGTCATGTAACTTTACATCTACATAGTCTTTTTCTATATACACGGGAATCTTAATTCCAACTTTATCACTTTGAGCCACGCGCTTCAAGTTGTTCTGCAAAACGAAACGTTCAGCTTGTGCTAACGTGTTGAGTGATATGATACTGTAGATACATAACCTCCTTGAGCTTAAGCTGCATCTTCACCTTCAGCAGGTATTCCACTTCACGAAAACTCAATCTTATTGAACAGAATTTAAAGTCAACGACCCCTGTGTTAGGTCGGAGCAGAGATTTTTCGTCAACATTACTCATGATGGCAAGAATAAATTAAAAGTTTCCTTTGTTTTCGAGACAATGCACACTAGATCGAGAGGTTGCTAGTTTTTGTTCACTTGGTTCGATTGTACGTCTGACTTGGGCAGAAGTAGAAAGTAGATTGAGACGTGATAGCTTGAAGAAAATTCTAAAAAAATCATCGCACACTATATACTAGCGACATATGCAGATGTCGCTAGTATGCAGTGGGCGATGATTTTTTAGAATTTTTTTTTGGTTAACATGTTGAACACATTGCACAAAATGTAATTCTGGCAAAAAATATTTTTCACCCGAAATCCTGGCAACAAGGCCCACACCGCTTGTCAAATGCAAGATGATAAATGAAAGGTGAAAGTATTGTTGTAGTTGAAGAACGAAACAGGAAAATCACCTATGTATTATTCTGAATTACAGGGTGATACGTACGATCACGCAGCAAATCCCGATTCTAACGAATTCTGCGATGAATGTAAAAAGGTGAATTTTTTCTAAAATGTAAACACAACTGTTGAATTTGTAGATCTAGGTCACCAACAGTCATTCAAAGTCTCTTTGGCCACACTGGCCACCATCGACGGATCCGGTAGCATCGAAATTCAGAATAACGGTTATGTTGGTTTCTCGAAAATGGCTAGACCGATTTGATCAACTTAGTCTCAAATGAAAGGTGTTGCGACCCCGGAAACTGATATTAAATTGCATCTTCATCCGACTTCCGGCTCCGGAGTTACGGGTTGTGGAGTGCGATCACATAGAAAACTCCGATTCAAACCGATAACGCGATGAATGCAAAAAGATGCTCTTATATATACTTACCAAGTGTAATAAGAATGAAAGACATTTCCATAATGTTATATTGTACGAACTAGCTATTAAATCATAGTTTGGAGAAATGAGAAAGGCACAATTGCACCTCTAGGTGGATTAAAACAGGTTTTTGCCTTTCTCATATAAAGAAAGGCTATGCAATCACTGTAAAAATCGACTTTTCAACCGAGGACCGGAGGGCCCAGTGTCATACACCATTCGATTCAGTTCGTCGAGATCGGCAAATGTCTGTGTGTGTATGTATGTGTGTATGTATGTGTGTGTATGTGTGTGTATGTGTGTGTATGTGTGTATGTCATTTAAACTCACACAATTTTCTCAGAGTTGGCTGAACCGATTTTCGCAAACTTAGTTTCATCTGAAAGGTATAACGCTCCCATAAGCTGCTATTGGATTTTTAGTTGATCCGACTTCCGGTTCTCCGGTTCCGGAGTTACGGGTTGAAGAGTGCGGTCACACAGCAAATTCCCATATAAACTGGTACCACCATGATGTTCAAATGAAGTAAAACATATCAAAATTGATTTTTTTTTTTATTCAAATCGTTTATTTGATAAGGCACGTTGCGTTAGCTTAAAGGTGCCAATTTTGTTTTGTTTTACATTTTAAATTGCTTAAAACTAGGGGATTACATATTGATTTTTTTAAAATGAAACTAATGCGATTTTATAGCTATCTTATATATCTACACAAGGGGATAATATTGTTTTCGTAAGATTAGGGGGGTCATTTAGTTTTTGTGGCAATATGGTTTGACATTTTTATCAGTGAGATTATTGGAGCAAATAATGTTTAATTAAGGGGGACAATTTTTTACGACTAACTTAAAACTAGGCATAACTAGAGGGCATGATTGAATTTTGTAAAGATTCGTAATTATAGTTATTTTTGTGGGTAGTAGAGTTGGGCAATTTCAACGAGATTATATAATATAATAGTTAAAACTAGAAGAGACAAGAAGAGCTAAATGCTTCGTGATGATATTGGGGGGGGGGGGGGGGTAGGGGTGTTACTTCTGGTTATAAGAGTCAGGGGAGGGAGGGTAGACAAAGATGGCAGGGAGAGAAAATTATTTCAGTTTCAGGCATCGTGAGATCAACGGATGGATTACAAACTCGGGTGGCCTTCATCAGGGGAATCA
Organism: Topomyia yanbarensis; assembly: GCF_030247195.1. Taxonomy (NCBI): domain Eukaryota; kingdom Metazoa; phylum Arthropoda; class Insecta; order Diptera; family Culicidae; genus Topomyia; species Topomyia yanbarensis. The sequence continues at coordinate 196,704,636 of NC_080672.1, read as the reverse complement.
TGTACTGGGACGCCGGGTGGTCCTCCTCAAGATGGCAGGGGTTTTTCCAGACGATTTCGTAGTACGGCTCAGATGTGGATCGGCTACATTTCGAGTTAAGCGTGTTATGTTCGTGTCGTAGGTCCCGTGTTTGTTGGCTCATTCGATACAGATGGTTTGATACAGGTGGAAGAGCGTTCTGAGAATGATAAGAAGATAACAAGGGGCAGTTAGACTTGTATATTGATGGTTTTCACAAAGGTGTATATAAGGGACATATAGAGAACATCGCGGCTTGCCAGCACATCTCGAACCGGGACGTTGGTTGGTCTTCCTCGGGCCCGCAGGGTATCCATTAGCCGAGACCTAGCGGAACTGTACTCGGTGCACGCCCAGACAATGTGCTCGATGTCGTGATAGCCGTCGCCACAAGCGCAGATACCACTATCCACGAGCCCAATACGCCGGAGATGTGCATCCAGCGTGTAATGGTTTGCCATGAGTCGGGACATCACACGAATGAAGTCACGACCCACATCCATCCCCTTGAACCAAGGTTTCGTCGATACCTTAGGGATTATCGAATGTAGCCACCTTCCCAGCTCTCCACTGCTCCACGAAGTTTGCCAACTTTCGAGGGTTCTCTGATGAGTAATACTGAAAAATTCGCTGAAGCAAATTGGTCTTTCGTAAACGTCTCCTTCTAAGGCACCCACCTTAGCTAAGGAGTCTGCCTTCTCATTGCCCGGAATGGAGCAATGAGAAGGGACCCATACCAAGGTAATCTGGAACGAGTTGTCAGATAAAGCACTCAGTAGCTCCCGTATTTTCCCCAAAAAATACGAGGAGTGCTTGCCTTGTTTCATCGAGCGAATAGCGTCAATGGAACTGAGGCTATCCGAAACGATGAAGTAATGGTCTGCGGGTAATGTTTCAATGACTCCAAGGGTATACTGAATGGCAGCTAGTTCTGCGGCGTAAACTGAAGCAGGGTCACTGAGTTTGTAGGAGGCGGTGAGGTTTTGATTGAAAATACCGAAGCCAGTGGATCCTTCGAGGTTTGATCCGTCAGTATAAAACATCTTAGAACAGTCGACTTCTCGGAATTTATTATAAAAAATGTTTGGAACCACTTGTGGGCGTATGTGGTCCGGAATTCCACTAATCTCGTCTTTCATGGATGTGTCGAAGAAAACAGTAGACTCAGAAGTATTTATGAAATGCACACGGTTGGGATTGTAAGAAGAAGGGTTAATATTCTGCGCCATGTAGTCAAAGTACAGGGACATGAAACGGGTCTGAGAATTGAGCTCAACAAGCCTTTCGAAATTTTCAATCACGACCGGGTTCAAGATATCGCATCGAATGAGCAATCGATATGAGAGTTCCCAGAATCGATTTTTCAACGGGAGAACGCCCGACAGCACTTCGAGACTCATCGTATGGGTCGACTGCATGCACCCTAAGGCGATACGCAAACAACGATACTGAATTCTTTCGAGTTTGATGAAATGTATGTTCGCGGCGGATCGAAAGCAGAAGCATCCGTATTCCATTACCGACAGTATCGTTGTTTGATACAACCTAATTAGGTCTCCTGGGTGGGCACCCCACCATGTTCCGGTTATTGTACGAAGAAAGTTGATCCTTTGTTGGCATTTCTGTTTCAGATACCGAATATGGCATCCCCAAGTACCTTTCGAGTCGAACCAGACCCCTAGATATTTTACTGTGAAGACCTGAGCGATAGTTTGACCCATTAATAGAAGCTGTAGTTGTGCTGGTTCACGCTTCCTTGAAAATACAACTAGCTCAGTTTTCTCCGTGGAGAATTCGATACCCAGCTTAATAGCCCAAGCAGACAAATTGTCCAGGGTATTCTGTAATGGTCCTTGTAGATCGACAGCTTTGGGTCCCGTAACAGACACCACGCCATCGTCTGCAAGTTGCCTTAACGTGCAGGAATTGTCAAGACATTAATCAATGTCGTTGACATAGAAATTGTATAAAAGGGGGCTTAGACATGAGCCCTGGGGAAGGCCCATGTAGCTAAATCGTGATGTCGATAAGTCACCATGCGAAAAATGCATGTGCTTTTCCGACAACAAGTTTAGTAAAAAGTTGTTTAAAGTCGCTGAAAGACCATGCTGGTGCAGCTTCTCTGAAAGAATGTTGATCGAAACTGAATCAAAAGCCCCCTTAATATCCAAGAAGACTGATGCCATCTGCTCTTTGCTAGCATAGGCCATTTGAATTTCAGTTGAGAGCAACGCAAGACAATCGTTCGTCCCTTTGCCTTTGCGAAAGCCAAATTGTGTATCTGACAGTAAGCCATTTGCTTCGACCCAATTGTCGAGGCGGGATAGGATCATTTTCTCGAACAACTTCCGGATACAGGATAGCATTGCGATCGGACGGTACGAATTGTGGTCGGAGGCTGGTTTTCCTGGTTTTTGGATGGCGATGACCTTCACTTGTCTCCAATCGAGTGGGATAATGTTAGCCTCGAGAAACTTATTAAATAAGTTCAACAAGCGTCTCTTGGCAGAGTCAGGCAGATTCTTCAACAAGTTGAATTTGATTCTGTCTGGCCCCGGAGCTTTATTGTTACACGACAAGAGAGCAAGTGAGAACTCCACCATCGAAAAAGGTGTTTCGTTCGCGCTATCGTGAGGAGACGCGGCGCGGTAGATCTTCTGTGCCGGGGCGGAATCCGGACAAACCTTCTTGGCGAAATCGAATATCCAACGGTTTGAATATTCCACGCTCTCATTAGTACTGTTTCGATTTCGCATACGTCGGGCTGTTCCCCAAAGAGTGCTCATCGATGTTTCTCTCGTTAATCCGTCGACGAACCGGCGCCAATAATCGCGTTTTTTGGCTTTCATCAAACTCTTCATTCGCTTGTCTAACGTCGCGTACTGTCGAAAACTGGCGGGTAACCCGTCGTTCCGGAAGGTCTTAAACGCGGCGGCCTTCTCTGCGTACACGTCTGAGCACTCTTTATCCCACCAGGGATTGGGAGAACGTTTTTGTATGTTCGCGCCGGGTACTGGCCTAGTCTGAGCTTGATTCGCGCTGTCGAGAATCAAGCCAGCCAAAAAGCTGTACTCTTCCTCCGGAGGAAGTTCTTGGGTAGATTCGATGTTGTCGGATATCGCGGCAGCATAGCTCTTCCAATCGATATTTCGTGTGAGGTCATACGAAATATTGATTGATTTCAATGGCCTTGAACCGTTATTGATTGAGACTACAATCGGCAGATGGTCGCTGCCGTGGGGATCAGGAATTACCTTCCACGTGCAATTTAACCGCAGCGATGTTGAGCAAAGGGACAAGTCTAAGGCGCTCGGGCGTGCTGGAGGAGCAGGAATCCGTGTCATTTCACCCGTGTTTAAAATTGTCAAATTGAAGTTATCGCAAAGATCCTGAATTAAGGAAGACCGGTTATCATCATAGAGGCAACCCCATGCTGTACCGTGAGAGTTAAAGTCTCCTAAAACTAGTCGCGGTGCTGGCAGGGATTCTAAGATGTCTTGTAGCCGTCGGTGCCCAACCGCGGTGTTGGGGGGAATATATATGGAAGCTATGCAAAGGCTTTTGCCTTTGGTTGTTACTTGACAAGCGACAACTTCAATACCTGTTATCGAGGGAAGGTTAATTCTGTAGAAGGAATAGCACTTTTTGATCCCCAAAAGCACTCCTCCATAGGGGGTGTCTCGATCCAGGCGAATAATATTAAAGTCGTGGAAGTTGAATTCTATGTCGGAAGTTAACCAAGTTTCACATAATGCAAATGCATCGCAACTCAAATTATTTATTAAAATTTTGAAGGAATCGATTTTCGGGATGATACTTCTGCAATTCCACTGTAGAACAGTGATCAAATCCGTGACCTCGTTCGATGAGTTAGCCATCGAAGGATACAATCGCTGAGAGGAGGGGCCATTTAGCAGTCAACTGCTTCAAAAATGTTCTCACTGTAGGGAGAAAAGCTAACATAAGACTTTTAATAGGATCAGTAATATTGAAAGTTTTTATTATCCAGTCCACTATGTCCGAGAGTTTTATAATTCCAGTGCTGTGATGACTCTCGAACTGAAACAAAGGAACACTTGGGATTTTTGATGTTCCTGGAAGTGCTGGGAACTCCTTCTCTGAGCTTAATCCTCCGAGACCAGGAGCTAATTGCTTCGGTTTGGTTGCAACACTTCCAATAGATGTGACTTTCGGAGCCCCCTCAAGGGACACCTTCTGGCCTTTACAAGGAACTTTACGAGAGGAAGTGTTCCTCCTCTTCCTATAAATTCTAGGCACCCTAGTAGATGTTCCCTCTTGTGGGTTACCAGCCTCGCCCTCGTCAGGAGGCAAGTGAGTATAGATGTTTGCTGAGGATGGTGGCGTAGCATTCTTTAACATTTCTGCGAAAGAATGTTTGGATCGTCCCGCAAGGGAACGTTTCAGTTTATCCCCGCGTAGTTTGTACGCGGGACATGCCGAGATATCATGCAGACTCTCCGCACAGTAAGGACACTTTTCGGCTTGCCTACTGCACGAATCATCTAGATGATTCTCCCCGCATTTTCCACAGCGGGCCTTATTGCTACAATGGGTGGCTGTGTGACCCAGTTGTTTACACTTTGTGCAATTCATGACCCGCGGCACAAACAGACGCACAGGCAGACGAACCTTGTGCAAGAGGACGAAATTTGGCAAAGCGGTACCAGCGAAGGTCACCCGATAAGAGTTTGATTGGGGGTACGTTTTTGAACCATCCCCCGCAACTACTACTGAGTGCAAACGTTTGCACTCAAGTATTTTAACTGGCTGAAGTAAGCGGTCTCTGAATCGGCCGACCCCGTACTTCAGCAGATCCTCGCACGTCAAACTCTCATCGGTTACGACGCCTTCGGATTGTACTCTTACAGCCGGAATATACACGTTATAATCCCGCGTAAAGTGCTCACAGCAAGCAATATCGTTTGCCTGCTTTGAGTTGGCTAGCAACACCCTTATCTTGTCCGAGCGGACCTTTGAAATTTCGGTCACAGCCGAGAACCGTTCCGTCAGGTCTCTAGAAATCTGAAGAAGATTCAGTGATTTAGTCTTGGGCCGAAAGAAGACCACAAATGGACCAGTTGAGAGTTCTGGATAGCATTTGGGCCGGGGGGGAGCCTTAGAAGTTGAATCCGATTCAACTTCCATTTGACCATCCGGAGAGGGAACCATAGAAAACGTCAACGCACGGGGTCAGCGCCCGCGCAGACGGAAGAAAGCAATAAATGTGTTACAAAAGACAAAAACCACTTAGCTTTAAACTGGTGTCCAACGACGAACCGATCCAGCTTATACAGCTGGCTATTGTTTAATCCTCACACGCGAACAAAAGACTGAGGACCGAACCGAACTGGCAAAATAACCTTGAATGCGGATTAAAACTATTCTTTATCGCCTCACACAGCACTACGGACTGATATCAAAATTGATGTAACATTACTCTAGTTTGCGGGTCTGGATCACTAATGATCAATTAAAGCAGCTTTGATCACATTGGCCACCAATGACGATTCATGACGCCCCCGGGGAACCCGCCAAGTTCCTAAGCTAATATCACACCCATTCCCCAACGAATTCTCTACCGATTTTTACAAACTTGATTTCAAATGAAAGATACAGTAATACCGTTGACTGCTGCTGAATTTCATTCGGTTCTGACTCTTGCTTCCGGAGTTACAGGGGTGTTAGTAAGCATACAATGGAATTTCCCATATAAATCGGTACAATCGTAATACCTCAGAGGCTAAAAACTATTGAAATGGTCACCAAATTACTTCTAATCGCAGATCTAGATCACTGATTGCCAATCAAACATTCTTTGAATATATTGTCCACTATCGACGATTCCGGAAGTCCGGATTTCCGGGCATGTTCCACAATTAAAGTCATATCGGTTCTTCTGTCATGACTGAACCGATTTTCTCAAACCAAGTCTCAAATGGAAGGCAAATTATGCAGTTGAGTATTGCGTCGCCGCCACTCCTCCCCTCCTTGCCCTTACACCTCCTTCCTTCATCACTCCCCTCCCCTTCGACCACTCTCACGCCCGCATTTCCTTCATCCACCCCGTATACCGAAATAGGATGAAGGATTTTTGACGCATCCTCCACTCCCACTCTACTAACCCCCCATTCCCTCCACTTTCAAACCCATTCCACCAACCTTTCAAAATATAATCACATGAAGATAACATTGAACTCATACTGATTAAGATAATTAAATATTATTCTTTTGCCTTTCTCATATAGAAAGGTTATGCAATTGTTCCAAAAACCGACTGTCTAACCGAGGCCAGGAGGGCCGAGTCTCATATAACATTCGACTCAGTTCACCGAGATCGCAAAATATCTGTGTGTATGTATGTATGTATGTATGTATGTATGTATGTATGTATGTATGTATGTATGTATGTATGTATGTATGTATGTATGTATGTATGTATGTATGTATGTATGTATGTATGTATGTATGTATGTATGTATGTATGTATGTATGTATGTATGTATGTATGTATGTATGTATGTATGTATGTATGTATGTATGTATGTATGTATGTATGTATGTATGTATGTATGTATGTATGTATGTATGTATGTATGTATGTATGTATGTATGTATGTATGTATGTATGTATGTATGTATGTATGTATGTATGTATGTATGTATGTATGTATGCATGTATGTATGTATGTATGTATGTATGTATGTATGTATGTATGTATGTATGTATGTATGTATGTATGTATGTATGTATGTATGTATGTATGTATGTATGTATGTATGTATGTATGTATGTATGTATGTATGTATGTATGTATGTATGTATGTATGTATGTATGTATGTATGTATGTATGTATGTATGTATGTATGTATGTATGTATGTATGTATGTATGTATGTGTGTATGTGCGGATTTGTTAGCAAAATGTCCACATCGGTTTCTCGGAGATGGCTGAACCGATTTTTACAAACTAAGATTCAAATTAAAGGTATACTATTCCCATAGGTTGCTATTGAATTTGATTTTCAACCGACATCTTGTCCCGGATTACGAGTTGAAGAATATGGTTACAAAACAAATTTGTTGATTTGTCCACATCGGTTTCTCGTAATTTTCTGAACCAATTTTGACAAACTTGATTTTAAATGGAAGGTCCATCAGCTGCTGTTGAATTTTGTGTGGATCCGAGTTCTGGTTGCTGAATTACAGGGTGATACGTACGATCACGCAGCAAATCTCGATTCTAACGAATTCTGCGATGAATGTAAAAAGGTGAAATTTTTGCCTTTCTCAATAGAAAGGTATTGCAATTGCTCTGAAAACCGACTTTTTAACGGAGGCCCGGAGGGCCGAGTGACATATACCATTCGATTCAGTTCGTCGAGTTCGGCAAATGTCTGTGTGCGTATGTATGTGTGTATGTATGTATGTGTGTATGTGCGTATGTGTGTGTATGTTACCAAAAATGTCACTCATTTTTCTCAGAGATGGCTGAACCGATTTTGACAAACTTAGTCTCAAATGAAAGGTGCAACGTTCCCATAGGCTGCTATTGAATTTCTAATGGATCCGACTTCCGGTTCCGGAATTACAGGGTGATGAGTACGAACACGCAGAAAATGTCGATTTTAATAAATTCTGCAATGAATGCATAAAGGTGAAATTTTTTTGAAAATATGACCACAACTGCTTCGATTTGTAGTATTAGGTCACTAACATCCATTCAAAGTCTATTTGGCCACATTGGCCACCATCATCGGTTCCGGAAGCCCCGGCGGAAGTATCTAAATTCAGAATAACAGTCACATCGGTTTCTCGGAGATGGCTAGACCGATTCGATTAAACTTGGCCTCAAATGAAAAGTATTGCGTCCCCGTAAATGGCTATTTAATTTCATCCCGATCCAACTTCCGGTTCCGGAGTTATAGGTTGTGGCGTGCGATCACATAGCAAATTGTGATTCTAACCGATACTCCGATGAAAGCAAAAAAGGTAAAAATTTCGCTAAAATGTCTCTCAAACAACTTAAATTTGCCGTTCTAGGTCACCGACGGCCAACCAAACTTTCGTTCACTACATTGTCCACCATAGACGGTTCCGGAAGTGCCCGGGAAAAGCGGCCATCTTTCAAAATTTTCGAACTCACATCAGTTTCCCGGAAATGGTTGGGCCGATTTTCACAAACTTAGTCCCAAATGATAGCTATAATATCCCCACAGATGTTTATAAAATTTCGTACGGATCGCTTATATGAGGCCAGAAATATAGACTAAATCGTCCGGTCACATATGAAATTCTCATATAAGCCGGAACTCAAATTTTTTTTTCAATGAGGGGACACCATGAAATTTCATAAATCGAATTCGTATTTTTGATGCCAAACATCTTTAAAATGCATGAAACGTCGAGATTTTATGTTATCTCGAAAAAAATTTATTGTAAAAATCGACTTTTTGGGACTTTGCCGATTTCGCACCTTTTTTCAGTTCAATATTACCGTGGCTGTTTTTTCTTCTTCAAAATTTTAGAACTCGAATAATGATTTATTTTCCTGTATATAGTTGTCATGTGATGTACAATAATAAAATGTAATATATGCATTTAAAAGCTTTTAATGAATATAAACAACGCACACATTCTCGTGATTCATGATTGAGAAAGGCACAATTGCACCGCTAGGTGGATTAAAATAGGTTTTTATTTCGTTTATTTGACAAGGCTCATAGCGGTAGCTTAACGGAGCCGTGGATCTTTTATGTATTTAGAATAATAACAATTATTATTGATTGTCCGTTGGATCTCGTGCGCGCAACTTTTTATTGCGAGCGGAGACCTTCTTTCGCGGCTCGTCATGGGGTCCAATTAATTCTCTCCTGTCCTCCACATCAAGGTCATCATCGTTAAAAGTGCCTTGGTGCTCGCGACCAGATGTTCTTTCCTGCTTCTTGCACTTACGGGTGACCAATGTAAATCCGTCGTCATTCTTATTATCTTCATCACCGATGTTCCTTACAGTGGGTCTGGGGTGCTGGGTACTGTTTTGGCAGTTGTCAAGCAGTTGGCCACAAATTTGGCAACCGTTTGTGGTTCAGGTATTGGTATTGAAAACTCTTTTTTAGGTTGGTTTATCGTGGATTCGTTGGCAATCGGCAAAGATGCATTCTCCTCTGTATCTTTCGCGCAAGGTTGTCAGTGGTGTGCTGTTTGATTACAATACTTGCACGTGGGAGTCTGCCCCTCATGGGTGCATAACGTAGTTTGATTAATAGTAGCTTCGTGGGTTTTGAGTTTTATAGTCAAGTGGGAAGGGATAGGTCTTTCGATCCCCATCCTCACCACAAGAACACCGTTAGGTGTACCCGGGAAGAAATTTCTCCACGTATCACGTGTAACTGATTCTACTTCTCCGAATTGCGACATGTATTTTGCGATTAGATCAGGAGGGGTACGTGGTTATAAGTCATGTAACTTTACATCTACATAGTCTTTTTCTATATACACGGGAATCTTAATTCCAACTTTATCACTTTGAGCCACGCGCTTCAAGTTGTTCTGCAAAACGAAACGTTCAGCTTGTGCTAACGTGTTGAGTGATATGATACTGTAGATACATAACCTCCTTGAGCTTAAGCTGCATCTTCACCTTCAGCAGGTATTCCACTTCACGAAAACTCAATCTTATTGAACAGAATTTAAAGTCAACGACCCCTGTGTTAGGTCGGAGCAGAGATTTTTCGTCAACATTACTCATGATGGCAAGAATGAATTAAAAGTTTCCTTTGTGTTCGAGACAATGCACACTAGATCGAGAGGTTGCTAGTTTTTGTTCACTTGGTTCGATTGTACGTCTGACTTGGGCAGAAGTAGAAAGTAGATTGAGACGTGATAGCTTGAAGAAAATTCTAAAAAAATCATCGCACACTATATACTAGCGACATATGCAGATGTCGCTAGTATGCAGTGGGCGATGATTTTTTAGAATTTTTTTTTTGGTTAACATGTTGAACACATTGCACAAAATGTAATTCTGGAAAAAAATATTTTTCACCCGAAATCCTGGCAACAAGGCCCACACCGCTTGTCAAATGCAAGATGATAAATGAAAGGTGAAAGTATTGTTGTAGTTGAAGAACGAAACAGGAAAATCACCTATGTATTATTCTGAATTACAGGGTGATACGTACGATCACGCAGCATATCCCGATTCTAACGAATTCTGCGATGAATGTAAAAAGGTGATTTTTTTTCTAAAATGTAAACACAACTGTTGAATTTGTAGATCTAGGTCACCAACAGTCATTCAAAGTCTCTTTGGCCACACTGGCCACCATCGACGGATCCGGTAGCATCGAAATTCAGAATAACGGTTATGTTGGTTTCTCGAAAATGGCTAGACCGATTTGATCAACTTAGTCTCAAATGAAAGGTGTTGCGTCCCCGGAAACTGATATTAAATTGCATCTCCATCCGACTTCCGGCTCCGGAGTTACGGGTTGTGGAGTGCGATCACATAGAAAACTCCGATTCAAACCGATAACGCGATGAATGCAAAAAGATGCTCTTATATATACTTACCAAGTGTAATAAGAATGAAAGACATTTCCATAATGTTATATTGTACGAACTAGCTATTAAATCATAGTTTGGAGAAATGAGAAAGGCACAATTGCACCTCTAGGTGGATTAAAACAGGTTTTTGCCTTTCTCATATAAAGAAAGGCTATGCAATCACTGTAAAAATCGACTTTTCAACCGAGGCCCGGAGGGCCCAGTGTCATACACCATTCGATTCAGTTCGTCGAGATCGGCAAATGTCTGTGTGTGTATGTATGTGTGTATGTATGTGTGTGTATGTGTGTGTATGTGTGTATGTCATTTAAACTCACACAATTTTCTCAGAGTTGGCTGAACCGATTTTCGAAAACTTAGTTTCATCTGAAAGGTATAACGCTCCCATAAGCTGCTATTGGATTTTTAGTTGATCCGACTTCCGGTTCCGGAGTTACGGGTTGAAGAGTGCGGTCACACAGCAAATTCCCATATAAACTGGTACCACCATGATGTTCAAATGAAGTAAAACATATCAAAATTGATGTAACATTACTCTAGTTTGCGGGTCTGGATCACTAATGATCAATTAAAGCAGCTTTGATCACATTGGCCACCAATGACGATTCATGACGCCCCCGGGGAACCCGCCAAGTTCCTAAGCTAATATCACACCCATTCCCCAACGAATTCTCTACCGATTTTTACAAACTTGATTTCAAATGAAAGATACAGTAATACCGTTGACTGCTGCTGAATTTCATTCGGTTCTGACTCTTGCTTCCGGAGTTACAGGGGTGTTAGTAAGCATACAATGGAATTTCCCATATAAATCGGTACAATCGTAATACCTCAGAGGCTAAAAACTATTGAAATGGTCACCAAATTACTTCTAATCGCAGAGCTAGATCAATGATTGCCAATCAAACATTCTTTGAATATATTGTCCACTATAGACGATTCCGGAAGTCCGGAGTTCCGGGCATATTCCACAATTAAAGTCATATCGGTTCTTCGGTGATGACTGAACCGATTTTCTCAAACCAAGTCTCAAATGGAAGGCAAAATATGCAGTTGAGTATTGCGTCGCCGCCCCACCTCCCCTCCTTGCCCTTACACCTCCTTCCTTCATCACTCCCCTCCCCTTGGACCACCCTCACGCCCGCATTTCCTTCATCCACCCCGTATACCAAAATAAGATGAAGGATTTCTGACGCATCCTCCACTCCCACTCTACTAACCACCCATTCCCTCCACTTTTAAACCCATTCCACCAACATTTCAAAATATAATCACATGAAGATAACATTGAACTCATGCTGATTAAGCTAATTAAATACTATTCTTTTGCCTTTCTCATATAGAAAGGTTACGCAATTGCTCCAAAAACCGACTTTCTAACCGAGGCCCAGAGGGCCGAGTCTCATATAACATTCGACTCAGTTCACCGAGATCGCAAAATATCTGTGTGTATGTATGTATGTATGTATGTATGTATGTATGTATGTATGTATGTATGTATGTATGTATGTATGTATGTATGTATGTATGTATGTATGTATGTATGTATGTATGTATGTTTGTATGTATGTATGTATGTATGTATGTATGTATGTATGTATGTATGTATGTATGTATGTATGTATGTATGTATGTATGTATGTATGTATGTATGTATGTATGTATGTATGTATGTATGTATGTATGTATGTATGTATGTATGTATGTATGTATGCATGTATGTATGTATGTATGTATGTATGTATGTATGTATGTATGTATGTATGTATGTATGTATGTATGTATGTATGTATGTATGTATGTATGTATGTATGTATGTATGTATGTATGTATGTATGTATGTATGTATGTATGTATGTATGTATGTATGTATGTATGTATGTATGTATGTATGTATGTATGTATGTATGTATGTATGTATGTATGTATGTATGTATGTATGTATGTATGTATGTATGTATGTATGTGTGTATGTGCGGATTTGTTAGCAAAATGTCCACATCGGTTTCTCGGAGATGGCTGAACCGATTTTTACAAACTAAGATTCAAATTAAAGGTATACTATTCCCATAGGTTGCTATTGAATTTGATTTTCAACCGACATCTTGTCCCGGATTACGAGTTGAAGAATATGGTTACAAAACAAATTTGTTGATTTGTCCACATCGGTTTCTCGTAATTTTCTGAACCAATTTTGACAAACTTGATTTTAAATGGAAGGTCCATCAGCTGCTGTTGAATTTTGTGTGGATCCGAGTTCTGGTTGCTGAATTACAGGGTGATACGTACGATCACGCAGCAAATCTCGATTCTAACGAATTCTGCGATGAATGTAAAAAGGTGAAATTTTTGCCTTTCTCAATAGAAAGGTATTGCAATTGCTCTGAAAACCGACTTTTTAACGGAGGCCCGGAGGGCCGAGTGACATATACCATTCGATTCAGTTCGTCGAGTTCGGCAAATGTCTGTGTGCGTATGTATGTGTGTATGTATGTATGTGTGTATGTGCGTATGTGTGTGTATGTTACCAAAAATGTCACTCATTTTTCTCAGAGATGGCTGAACCGATTTTGACAAACTTAGTCTCAAATGAAAGGTGCAACGTTCCCATAGGCTGCTATTGAATTTCTAATGGATCCGACTTCCGGTTCCGGAATTACAGGGTGATGAGTACGAACACGCAGAAAATGTCGATTTTAATAAATTCTGCAATGAATGCATAAAGGTGAAATTTTTTTGAAAATATGACCACAACTGCTTCGATTTGTAGTATTAGGTCACTAACATCCATTCAAAGTCTATTTGGCCACATTGGCCACCATCATCGGTTCCGGAAGCCCCGGCGGAAGTATCTAAATTCAGAATAACAGTCACATCGGTTTCTCGGAGATGGCTAGACCGATTCGATTAAACTTGGCCTCAAATGAAAAGTATTGCGTCCCCGTAAATGGCTATTTAATTTCATCCCGATCCAACTTCCGGTTCCGGAGTTATAGGTTGTGGCGTGCGATCACATAGCAAATTGTGATTCTAACCGATACTCCGATGAAAGCAAAAAAGGTAAAAATTTCGCTAAAATGTCTCTCAAACAACTTAAATTTGCCGTTCTAGGTCACCGACGGCCAACCAAACTTTCGTTCACTACATTGTCCACCATAGACGGTTCCGGAAGTGCCCGGGAAAAGCGGCCATCTTTCAAAATTTTCGAACTCACATCAGTTTCCCGGAAATGGTTGGGCCGATTTTCACAAACTTAGTCCCAAATGATAGCTATAATATCCCCACAGATGTTTATAAAATTTCGTACGGATCGCTTATATGAGGCCAGAAATATAGACTAAATCGTCCGGTCACATATGAAATTCTCATATAAGCCGGAACTCAAATTTTTTTTTCAATGAGGGGACACCATGAAATTTCATAAATCGAATTCGTATTTTTGATGCCAAACATCTTTAAAATGCATGAAACGTCGAGATTTTATGTTATCTCGAAAAAAATTTATTGTAAAAATCGACTTTTTGGGACTTTGCCGATTTCGCACCTTTTTTCAGTTCAATATTACCGTGGCTGTTTTTTCTTCTTCAAAATTTTAGAACTCGAATAATGATTTATTTTCCTGTATATAGTTGTCATGTGATGTACAATAATAAAATGTAATATATGCATTTAAAAGCTTTTAATGAATATAAACAACGCACACATTCTCGTGATTCATGATTGAGAAAGGCACAATTGCACCGCTAGGTGGATTAAAATAGGTTTTTATTTCGTTTATTTGACAAGGCTCATAGCGGTAGCTTAACGGAGCCGTGGATCTTTTATGTATTTAGAATAATAACAATTATTATTGATTGTCCGTTGGATCTCGTGCGCGCAACTTTTTATTGCGAGCGGAGACCTTCTTTCGCGGCTCGTCATGGGGTCCAATTAATTCTCTCCTGTCCTCCACATCAAGGTCATCATCGTTAAAAGTGCCTTGGTGCTCGCGACCAGATGTTCTTTCCTGCTTCTTGCACTTACGGGTGACCAATGTAAATCCGTCGTCATTCTTATTATCTTCATCACCGATGTTCCTTACAGTGGGTCTGGGGTGCTGGGTACTGTTTTGGCAGTTGTCAAGCAGTTGGCCACAAATTTGGCAACCGTTTGTGGTTCAGGTATTGGTATTGAAAACTCTTTTTTAGGTTGGTTTATCGTGGATTCGTTGGCAATCGGCAAAGATGCATTCTCCTCTGTATCTTTCGCGCAAGGTTGTCAGTGGTGTGCTGTTTGATTACAATACTTGCACGTGGGAGTCTGCCCCTCATGGGTGCATAACGTAGTTTGATTAATAGTAGCTTCGTGGGTTTTGAGTTTTATAGTCAAGTGGGAAGGGATAGGTCTTTCGATCCCCATCCTCACCACAAGAACACCGTTAGGTGTACCCGGGAAGAAATTTCTCCACGTATCACGTGTAACTGATTCTACTTCTCCGAATTGCGACATGTATTTTGCGATTAGATCAGGAGGGGTACGTGGTTATAAGTCATGTAACTTTACATCTACATAGTCTTTTTCTATATACACGGGAATCTTAATTCCAACTTTATCACTTTGAGCCACGCGCTTCAAGTTGTTCTGCAAAACGAAACGTTCAGCTTGTGCTAACGTGTTGAGTGATATGATACTGTAGATACATAACCTCCTTGAGCTTAAGCTGCATCTTCACCTTCAGCAGGTATTCCACTTCACGAAAACTCAATCTTATTGAACAGAATTTAAAGTCAACGACCCCTGTGTTAGGTCGGAGCAGAGATTTTTCGTCAACATTACTCATGATGGCAAGAATGAATTAAAAGTTTCCTTTGTGTTCGAGACAATGCACACTAGATCGAGAGGTTGCTAGTTTTTGTTCACTTGGTTCGATTGTACGTCTGACTTGGGCAGAAGTAGAAAGTAGATTGAGACGTGATAGCTTGAAGAAAATTCTAAAAAAATCATCGCACACTATATACTAGCGACATATGCAGATGTCGCTAGTATGCAGTGGGCGATGATTTTTTAGAATTTTTTTTTTGGTTAACATGTTGAACACATTGCACAAAATGTAATTCTGGAAAAAAATATTTTTCACCCGAAATCCTGGCAACAAGGCCCACACCGCTTGTCAAATGCAAGATGATAAATGAAAGGTGAAAGTATTGTTGTAGTTGAAGAACGAAACAGGAAAATCACCTATGTATTATTCTGAATTACAGGGTGATACGTACGATCACGCAGCATATCCCGATTCTAACGAATTCTGCGATGAATGTAAAAAGGTGATTTTTTTTCTAAAATGTAAACACAACTGTTGAATTTGTAGATCTAGGTCACCAACAGTCATTCAAAGTCTCTTTGGCCACACTGGCCACCATCGACGGATCCGGTAGCATCGAAATTCAGAATAACGGTTATGTTGGTTTCTCGAAAATGGCTAGACCGATTTGATCAACTTAGTCTCAAATGAAAGGTGTTGCGTCCCCGGAAACTGATATTAAATTGCATCTCCATCCGACTTCCGGCTCCGGAGTTACGGGTTGTGGAGTGCGATCACATAGAAAACTCCGATTCAAACCGATAACGCGATGAATGCAAAAAGATGCTCTTATATATACTTACCAAGTGTAATAAGAATGAAAGACATTTCCATAATGTTATATTGTACGAACTAGCTATTAAATCATAGTTTGGAGAAATGAGAAAGGCACAATTGCACCTCTAGGTGGATTAAAACAGGTTTTTGCCTTTCTCATATAAAGAAAGGCTATGCAATCACTGTAAAAATCGACTTTTCAACCGAGGCCCGGAGGGCCCAGTGTCATACACCATTCGATTCAGTTCGTCGAGATCGGCAAATGTCTGTGTGTGTATGTATGTGTGTATGTATGTGTGTGTATGTGTGTGTATGTGTGTATGTCATTTAAACTCACACAATTTTCTCAGAGTTGGCTGAACCGATTTTCGAAAACTTAGTTTCATCTGAAAGGTATAACGCTCCCATAAGCTGCTATTGGATTTTTAGTTGATCCGACTTCCGGTTCCGGAGTTACGGGTTGAAGAGTGCGGTCACACAGCAAATTCCCATATAAACTGGTACCACCATGATGTTCAAATGAAGTAAAACATATCAAAATTGATGTAACATTACTCTAGTTTGCGGGTCTGGATCACTAATGATCAATTAAAGCAGCTTTGATCACATTGGCCACCAATGACGATTCATGACGCCCCCGGGGAACCCGCCAAGTTCCTAAGCTAATATCACACCCATTCCCCAACGAATTCTCTACCGATTTTTACAAACTTGATTTCAAATGAAAGATACAGTAATACCGTTGACTGCTGCTGAATTTCATTCGGTTCTGACTCTTGCTTCCGGAGTTACAGGGGTGTTAGTAAGCATACAATGGAATTTCCCATATAAATCGGTACAATCGTAATACCTCAGAGGCTAAAAACTATTGAAATGGTCACCAAATTACTTCTAATCGCAGAGCTAGATCAATGATTGCCAATCAAACATTCTTTGAATATATTGTCCACTATAGACGATTCCGGAAGTCCGGAGTTCCGGGCATATTCCACAATTAAAGTCATATCGGTTCTTCGGTGATGACTGAACCGATTTTCTCAAACCAAGTCTCAAATGGAAGGCAAAATATGCAGTTGAGTATTGCGTCGCCGCCCCACCTCCCCTCCTTGCCCTTACACCTCCTTCCTTCATCACTCCCCTCCCCTTGGACCACCCTCACGCCCGCATTTCCTTCATCCACCCCGTATACCAAAATAAGATGAAGGATTTCTGACGCATCCTCCACTCCCACTCTACTAACCACCCATTCCCTCCACTTTTAAACCCATTCCACCAACATTTCAAAATATAATCACATGAAGATAACATTGAACTCATGCTGATTAAGCTAATTAAATACTATTCTTTTGCCTTTCTCATATAGAAAGGTTACGCAATTGCTCCAAAAACCGACTTTCTAACCGAGGCCCAGAGGGCCGAGTCTCATATAACATTCGACTCAGTTCGCCAAGATCGCAAAATATCTGTGTGTATGTATGTGTGTATGTATGTATGTATGTGTGTATGTATGTATGTATGTATGTATGTATGTATGTATGTATGTAACCTGATTCCTCCCCGGCACTACCTTACGGCATTACTTCGGGGAGGGGTTTTTATGTGCATAGCACACACTTTAATTCAACTACTTACTAGTTCGTTTCTTCCGTAGGGTGACAGCCCCACTCCTCTACACACCACCAATTCTCTACCATCCACACAGACTGGCAAGCTCTGCATGGCAGTCGGAAAAATGGCTGTGAGTCGAGGCTTAGTGCTCCTCCCCTACGAGTACAGTCTGAGCGGCAAATTTCTGACTGTCTAATTCACCGAGCCCTGCGGCTCGCTTGTGCCGGTTAGCACCGCAACTCCCTTCTCGCACCATTCAACGCCGTTTACTCTTTGAGCACCAGACTTGTTCGCGAACTACTCGGTCTAGTCCCCGACGATGGACCTAGCCTACTCCGACGGAGAATTCCCCGGCGAGAGAAGTTCTCCCGAAACCGAGCCAACCAACCAGATGTCGAGGTCAGTTCGGCGATTCCGGTGGAGCAGAGCGTCCGGTTCGCTGATGCCCCGACGACCTGCGACTGGTGGTATTTCGTCGCGGT
Organism: Topomyia yanbarensis; assembly: GCF_030247195.1. Lineage (NCBI taxonomy): Eukaryota > Metazoa > Arthropoda > Insecta > Diptera > Culicidae > Topomyia > Topomyia yanbarensis. Next base: position 196,686,323 of record NC_080672.1, on the reverse strand, counting down.
CTACTCAGTCTAGTCCCTGGCGGTGGATCTAGCTTACGCCGACGGAGAGTTCCCCGGTGAAGGAGACTCCCCCGGTACCGATTCTTCTTTTGTTTTAGCACCACAATTTCATGAGCTCTTTGGCTTCCTCTCGTTCCGTTTCGCCCGATCTACTCGATCTAGTCCCCGGCGGTGGATCTAGCCTACTCAACGGGCCATACAGTAGGTGCTGAGGTCTATCCGGCGATTCCAGTTGGAGCGTAACTTCCGGTTCACCGGCGCCCCAACGACCCACTGCTAGCTCTGCGACGCGGTCTACTCGGTCCAATCCCCGGCGGTGGATATAGCCTACTCACGAGCTACCCGGAAGGATGTCGAGGTCGGTTCAGCGATTCCGGTGAAGCTTGACGTCCGGTTCCCAGGCGCCCCGACGACCCAACTCGGTGCTACATCACGCACTACTCAACTGGTCCCCGGCGGTGGACCTAGTCTACACAGTTGGAGAGTTCCCAGGCGGCGGAATTTCTCTCGAAACCCGATTTGCGGTTTCTTGTTGGTCTCTACGCCACTTCCTCTGCAACTCGGAGAGTATGCTCGAGACCACTCTGTTGACAGCGTCCCAGGTATGTTCGTCACGGCACATCTCTTCGACGATATTGTCCGCTGTCATACCAGGTATACCCCTACGAACTTCTTCGAATCTAGGGCATTCGAAGACCACGTGTTCCGGTGTCTCCTGCACGGTCGCACAACCCGGGCAAAGGGGTGACGAAGCATGTCCAAACCGATGCAAGTACTTCCGGAAGCATCCGTGCCCGGACAAAAACTGCGTCAAATGGAAGTTCACCTCTCCATGCTTCCTATGTACCCAGGCCGATACATTTGGGATGAGTCGGTGGGTCCACCTTCCTTTCTCCGCGTTGTCCCACTCCTGTTGCCATTTAGCCAACGAGTCCGCTCGAACCTGTCTCCTAGCGTTACGTGCATTTCTCCGCTGATAGCATTCCACGTCCTCCGCCAGGGTAATGCAGATGGGGATCATCCCGGCGATAACGCATACTGCCTCCGACGATATTGTTCTGTAGGCACTCGCGACTCGTACGGCCATCAGTCGGAATGTCCTGTTTAGCTTTTCACGGTTCCGCTTGGTTTTCAGCGCAGCACTCCAGGCAGGAACCCCATATCGGAGTATCGATGACGAAACAGTAGATAGCAGACGTCTCGTGCTGCTTCTCGGACCGCCGACGTTTAGCATGATTCTCGCTATTGCGTTCGTTGCCTTCGCCGACTTTTCACAGGCGTAATCAACGTGGTTGTTGAAGCTCAACCGGTCGTCGATTATAACTCCCAATTGCTTCAATGCACGTTTCGATGCAATCACGTGCCCTCCGACGTCGATCTGCATCCGTTGGACCGATCTGCAGTTACTGACCAACAACACCTCCGTCTTGTGGTGAGCTATTTGCAGCTTGACCCCGTTCATCCAGCTCTCGATCGCGTCTATTGTCTCCGTCACCGACACCTCCACTTCTTCAAGTGTCTCACCCATCACCGTTAGTGACACGTCGTCCGCGAAACCTACGATTTTCACTTTCCTAGGCAGCTGCAGCGTTAACACCCCATCGTACCTCCCGTTCCAAAGGGTTGGACCGAGAATGGATCCCTGAGGAACGCCCGCTGTGACACGCAATGACTTCTGTCCTTCGCTCGTCTCGTACAGTAGCACTCTGCTCTGAAAGTAGCTCTTCGGGATCTGGCACAGATAGTCGGGAACCCTCATTCTATGCAGCGCTGCAGCGATGGCTTCCCAGCTGGCACTGTTGAACGCGTTCTTCACATCTATCGTGATCACAGCGCAGTATCGTTCTCCTCTTCGCTTCTGTTTAGATGACTTCTCGGCACTCTCGAGCACTATCCGAATTGCATCCACTGTCGATGCTTCTTTGCGGAAACCAAACTGCATCTTGGACAGTCCGCGCTCACCTTCCGTGAATTTCGTCAACCTGTTAAGAATGATCCTTTCCAGGAGTTTTCCGAGTGTATCCAGCAGGCATATGGGTCTGTACGAGGTCGGGTCGCCAGGCGGCTTCCCTGGCTTCGGCAGCAACACCAGCTTCTGGACCTTCCACATTTCGGGGAAGTTGCCTTCATTTAGGCACTTCTGCATCACTATCCTGAACATGTCCGGATATGCCAGGATCGCAGCTTTCAGTACCACGTTTGGTATTCCATCCGGACCAGGGGCTTTCTTTGGTTTTAGGCGCTTCGAAGCTTCTACTAGCTCTACTAGCCATATAGTCGGATCGTGCTTCGGGGAAAGACCCTCGACGATTATCTTCAGCTTGCTCGGACACATTTCGGCTGGCGTCGTCGGACCCTTCATTTTCGCCATCACGACTCGGTATGCGTCACTCCAGGGATTGGCGTCTACTTCTCGGCATAGCTCCTTGTGGCACTCTGACTTGCTAAGTCTGATCTCCCGTTTTAGAGCGGCCCTAGCTTCCCGAAACGATGCCTTATGCTCTTCTCTATCTGGTTCCGACCTTGCTCTTTGGGCCCGCCTTCTGGCTCTGAGACAAGCAGCGCGTAACGTACTAAGCGTCTCGTTCCACCAGTAAGCTGGACGCCGTTTGTTGCGTGGTTCCAGTTTTCGCGGCATTGTGGCGTCACAAGCCGCCACAATCCTTCTTGTTAGGTCAGCCGCATCCACGTTCTCGGTCCCGCCGTTCGGCCGAAGTGCCTCAACAAAGAGGTCTTTGTTGAAGGCTTTCGTCTTCCACTTTCGTTCGCCGGTCACCCTTCTCTGTACTGCCGCGGGGTTCCGTTGGCCGATACGGTAGCGAATCTCCTGGTGGTCACTATGCGTATACGTTTCGCATACTCTCCAATCCATGTTCGCCGTCAATGAGGGACTACAGAATGTGACGTCTATGATGGACTCCCTCCCGTCTCTCCGAAATGTACTAACAGAGCCTTCATTGCACAATCGTACGTCTAACTTCGCTAGAGCTTCCTGCAGGATACATGTGTTGGTTACTCCACTGCCCCATTCCACAGCCCAGGCGTTGAAGTCACCACCAATGACTACCGGCTTCCGATCGATCAACTGCTCGGTTAACTGCTCCAGCATTAGGCTGAACTGCTCTACTGTCCACCTTGGGGGAGCGTAACAGCTACATACGAAGATGCCGTTGATTTTGGCTATCACGAAACCCTCATAGGAACGTTCTACCACTTCTTGGATAGGGAATCTTCCCATTACTTGTATCGCTGCGGTTTCTGATCTATCCGCCACCCAGTTACCGTTATTAGGGGGGACTTGATAAGGCTCTGCGATCAAAGCGACATCGCACATAGTTTCTGTCGTAGACTGCCACAACAGTTGCTGTGCGGTATCACAGTGATTCAGGTTTATCTGGGTCATCTCCATCACCGTTGGCCTGCAGTCGCCTTCTTGTACGCTGGGCATTTAAAGCCACCCGTCTGATGGTCGTTTCCTTCCGCTGGGGTGCAAAGCAAGCACTTCGGCCTCTGCGTGCAGTCTCTCGCAAGATGGCCCGTCTCTCCGCATTTCCAGCACATCCCGTATCTGTCCGGGCCTTTGCAAGCCCCTGCTAAATGTCCAAAGCCTAAACATTTGAAGCATTTCTCTGCTTGTTTGTTTACTCGTGGGGCGGCTCTCAGTAGGCATCTCGACCATCCAACTGTAACCTTACCTACCTCCAGTGCCTTGTCTGCAGCGGTTACCGGTAAACGAATCATCGCTATCTGCGTTCCTCCGTATCCCTTCCTTAACCGGATCGTCATGTGCACCTCGCCCAGTTTGCACTGCTGCTTCATAGCACCTCTCAGCTCGTCTTCCGTCGTTATTTCGTCGAGGTCTTTGCACACGATTACCATCTCCGGGCTTAAGGCTTTAACTTCTGCCTTTCCGCCCATTGATTTAGTTATAGTCTCCTGCAAGGCAGAGCTACTAGTCGTAGTATTCTTCTTAAGCTCGAGGAGCATCTCATTTTTTTGGGTACGCCTGACTCTTAACACGTTTTCCCCCAAATCTTTCAGCTCCGGGTCCTCTCTGACCTTTTTGAGCAGTACTGCGTACGTAGTCTCGTCATTTGCTTTGACGAGCACGGCTTCTCCCTTAGGCGCCTTCTGACGAGCCGAGGGTTCTGATTTCCTCTTCTGCTCCCCTTTTCGCTCCTCCTTCTTTTTTTGCTGTTTCCCGCGTTTCTCCTTCCGACCTACAACGGTGCTCCAGCTTTCACCCTGTAAGGTGGCTTCCTTTTCTTCGGCAGCAACAGCATCCTCGAGCGTCTGCCTCTTTGACCCGCCTGGACTTTCTTCTCCTGGCGAGGATCTTGTCCTCTTTGGAGTTATGGGAACTGGCGTGTTCTCCACTCCAATCTGCCTCTCCTTACCCTGTTTCGGAGGGGCTAGGAGGATAGTGGCCTTAGCCGACGCGGATGCTCGCTCAGCTGAATCTGCCCTCTGCGTTGCCGTATCGTACTCTTTCACGGCAGACAGTAGCGCCTTCCGGATTTTGATGACCATCTCCTTAATGTCTTTGTGGACATTGTTTCTCATGTCCACGAACTTGTGGAGCTCCTCCACCAAGTGCCTCGCTACCACTACCTTTGGCGTTTGTGGGGTGTAGCTCCTTCCGCTCTGCTCCGGCTGTTTTTGTTGCTGCTGTTGCTGTTGCTTCGGCTTCCCCTCCTCCTGCTCTTGCTGGGTGACTTCAGCTACTGTTGGTGGTGGTGACCTCACCAACCCACCTCTGGCAAACGGATTTGCCGTGCCTGCTCCATTTATATCGGTTGCTTGTTGTTTCTCCATTTTATTTTATTGGGTCCCAACTTCGGGCCGCTATCTCCACTCGCTGCACATAGTCGCCTCTCGCGATCCCATGATTATCTATGCTGCCGAAAAGCAGCAGTGAGGTCATGCAAGGGTTGACACCATCTCTCATGGGGAGTAGTGTTCAGAGCCGGATCGGCGTAAATCGGGAATGCTTCAACCGAACCTAGTACCACCAACCAAATGATGGCGAGTTTCGAACGTACCCGGAGACCTGCCAGGGTTTTGTTGGAACGGAGGCAGCCATGCTGTTAGCCCACTCGCCATTTCAAGTCGGTTTCATCCTTCCTTACTCAGGGAGTAGAACAGCACGCCTGTCAGCCCTAAGTCGCCATCCTTTTCGTCATCCGTGTCCTGTCCGTTGCCGTTCGCCATGGCCAGTATACCATAATCAAGATGTTACTGGCGTCGATCCTGATGTGCCGGTTGGCACTCCGGTTGGGCTAGAGTGCTTTTATTGCCCAGATCTTAGATTATTGGAATCTTAGGATCTTAGCAGAAGCGGCACAGACTCGCTTCGTCGGAGCTGCTTTCGGAGTTATGGCTTTTTTTAGAGGTTCAGAAGAGCCCAATCTTAGCCCCACCATATCCTAGCAAAACTCCCCAACTCGCAGTATGTATGTATGTATGTATGTATGTATGTATGTATGTATGTATGTATGTATGTATGTATGTATGTATGTATGTATGTATGTATGTATGTATGTATGTATGTATGTATGTATGTATGTATGTATGTGTGTATGTGCGGATTTGTTAACAAAATGTCCACATCTAAGATTCAAATTAAAGGTATACTATTCCCATAGGTTGCTATTGAATTTGATTTTCAACCGACATCTTGTCCCGGATTACGAGTTGAGGAGTATGGTTACAAAACAAAATTTGTTGATTTGTCCACATCGGTTTCTCGGAATTTTCTATTTTCTTAACCGATTTTGACAAACTTGATTTTAAATGGAAGGTCCATCAGCTGCTGTTGAATTTTGTGTGGATCCGAGTTCTGGTTCCTGAATTACAGGATGATACGCACGATCACGCAGCAAATCTCGATTCTAACGAATTCTGCGATGAATGTAAAAAGGTGAAATTTTTGCCTTTCTCAATAGAAAGGTATTGCAATTGCTCTGAAAACCGACTTTTTAACGGAGGCCCCGAGGGCCGAGTGACATATACCATTCGATTCAGTTCGCCGAGTTCGGCAAATGTCTGTGTGCGTATGTATGTGTGTATGTATGTATGTGTGTATGTGCGTATGTGTGTGTATGTTACCAAAAATGTCACTCATTTTTCTCAGAGATGGCTGAACCGATTTTGACAAACTTAGTCTCAAATGAAAGGTGCAACGTTCCCATAGGCTGCTATTGAATTTCTAATGGATCCGACTTCCGGTTCCGGAATTACAGGGTGATGAGTACGAACACGCAGAAAATGTCGATTTTAATAAATTCTGCAATGAATGCATAAAGGTGAAATTTTTTCGAAAATATGACCACAACTGCTTCGATTTGTAGTATTAGGTCACTAACATTCATTCAAAGTCTATTTGGCCACATTGGCCACCATCATCGGTTCTGGAAGCCCCGGCGGAAGTATCTAAATTCAGAATAACAGTCACATCGGTTTCTCGGAGATGGCTAGACCGATTCGACTAAACTTGGCCTCAAATGAAAAGTATTGCGTCCCCGTAAATGGCTATTTAATGTCATCCCGATCCGACTTCCGGTTCCGGAGTTATAGGTTGTGGCGTGCGATCACATAGCAAATTGTGATTCAAACCGATACTTCGATGAAAGCAAAAAAGGTAAAAATTTCGCTAAAATGTCTCTCAAACAACTTAAATTTGCCGTTCTAGGTCACCGACGGCCAACCAAACTTTCGTTCACTACATTGTCCACCATAGACGGTTCCGGAAGTACCCGGGAAAAGCGGCCATCTTTCAAAATTTACGAACTCACATCAGTTTCCCGGAAATGGTTGGGCCGATTTTCACAAACTTAGTCCCAAATGATAGCTATAATATCCCCACAGATGTTTATAAAATTTTCGTGCGGATCGCTTATATGGGGCTGGAAATATAGACTAAATCGTCCGGTCACATATGAAATTCCCATATAAGCCGAAACTCAAAATTTTTTTTCAATGAGGGGACACCATGAAATTTCATAAATCGAATTCGTATTTTTGATGCCAAACATCTTTAAAATGCATGAAACGTCGAGATTTTATGTTATCTCGAAAAATTTTTTTTGTAAAAATCGACTTTTTGGGACTTTGCCGATTTTGCACCTTTTTACATTTCTTATAAAAGAAATGTATAGAATTCGCTCAAACTTTCAAGATTTTTTCCGAGGCCCGGAGGGCCGAGTCTTATATACCAATAGACTCAGCTCGACGATTTGGGACAATGTCTGTGTGTGTGTGTGTGTGTGTGTGTGTGTGTGTGTGTGTGTGTGTGTGTGTGTGTGTCTGTGTGTGTGTGTGTATGTAACGGACAAATTCTCATTCGTGTTTCTCAGCAATGGCTGAACCGATCTTATCCAAACCAATTTTAAATGAAAGAACTAAAAAACAGTATGAACGCTATTAATTTGTTTTTGATTCTGATGTTTAGTTTCCAAGATATGAATGTTTGAATGTGTAAAAATGGCGTTTTTTGCAGTTTTTTTGGATTATCTGCCGAAATTGACAACATAGATTAACAATTTATATGTTTTTAGACAGCTTTAACGAATACCTTTCGAACAAGCTATAGATTGTTGAAATCGGACTATTATCAAAAGAGATATTAAACATTAAATGCGGACGATAGATTTTTATCATTTCCCATTGCCAGAAATATGACCAAAAACATGTAATCTATTATTAACGCCAAAACGGCTTATTTGAGGTTAATAGTATCTTTGAAGAATTTAATGGAGGTAATATGCCCTTTCTTTTGGTATTGTGCTTTTGCTGATTAATCCCCCTATGAGTGAGATATTTTCACAAATTTTCTTGGAAGTGATTATATCGAAATGATGTCTTCAGCAAATTTGTAGGTCTTACTTTTGCGAATAACTTTACTAAAGATTTTATATATCTATTTTGAATACTTTAAAAGTTATGGCTTGTTGTTTGTTGATTACTCTTTGTCGCCTATTTATTGTTCAATATAGTAATAATCCATTGAAATAAGCTAAACATTATTTCGATAAAATGAATTTTGTATTTCATTTTACTATCTACAACCGCTAGAAATAATCACCGAACACTTCCAAGTTGTCTGGACGGAACTTGTTAACTTATCAGTACAAAAATGTTCATTTGTGCGAACCTTCTGACTGCAATTCGATCTGAAACATATCGGAAAATAAAAAGCGAAATAAATAATTCCGAGCAATGGCGTAGCCAAGAGAAGGTTTTGGGGTTAAACACAATACAACCCCCCCTCCCCCCCACACCCCCCACCACCACACCCAAAAAAAAAATTGATTGAAGTTGAAAATTTATTGATGCAGATCATGAGGACTTTTGATAAATTGTCGGAATGGTTCCTGATATGTAACTGATCTGTTGGTCTTGATTTCACAGTTGTCTAATTGCATCAATATCAAATTCCTACCTGAAAACATTCCAATAGAAAATTCCAGAGTTCTGTAATCAATCATAATCCTCAGATTTATTTTCAAATTGATCTCGTTTTTGTAGGGATATACTGTATTAAGGGTCTTTATTTAATAGGAAGCGAAGTTAAAATTGATTTAATGTCTATGAAACATAGAACTGCTCACCAAAAAAATGCATAACTTTCAACATTGGCTAAAAATGTTTTTGCCTTTCTCATTCACTCTAAAATTCGTCAATCTAATCCCGACCCGGAGGGCCGAGTGTCATATGCCAATCGACTGAGTTCGTCGAGATCGGAAAATGTCTGTGTGTATGTATGTGTGTGTATGTGTGAATGTGGAAAAAATGTGACCTCTGTTTCTCAGAGATGGCTGGACCGATTTGCACAAAGTTAGTCTCAAATGAAAGGTGAAACCTTTCCATCGGCTGCTATTGAATTTTTTATTGATTGGACTTCCGGTTCCGGAGCTACGAGTTGAAGAGTGCAATCACACAGCAAATTCCCATATACACTGAAATGAAAAATTTTCAAAATCAAATTTGTATTTTTGATGCCAAATGACTTTAAAATGCATGAAACATTGAGATGTTTGACAAAAATTGACTTTTTTGGACTTTGGTACATTTTTGCCTTTCTCATATAGAAAGGTTATGCAATCACTCTAAAAATCGTCAATCATACCGGCCCGGAGGGAGTATGCAGTGAGGGGTTGCTACTAGTTTAAAATTTCTTAGTTGAAAATTTTTCGGCAGGACCTGGACCTCCCGGATCTTTCTCCATGATCCGCCGCTGGTTTCAAGCGATGTTTCAGTATCACATAGTATCTCAAGATCGTGGCTGTCGATCCATTGTATGTATGTGTAAATCGTACTGAACATGTAATATTCATTTCCACCATTGTATTGAACATAACCAGCCATGGAATCGTAGTCTGGACAAATGAGAAAAGCACAATTGCACCACTAGGTGGATTAAAACAGGTTTTTATTTTGGGAATGCGTCGAGTTGAGACGAAAACGTAATATGATTAATAACGAGGATAACACTTTCCAAATGTAGAGAGAAATTTATGAAAAAGGTTCTGATCGATTTTGATGAGCATTTGATTTTTGTTGTATGACCAATTATATGTATAAGTCAAATGTTTAAAAACAGTAATTTAAGGTCAAGATAGCATCATTTTGAAACCGCCAATTTCGGAGGTTTAGTATCTTCAATGAGTTTTACAAACGTTAAACAGCGCATCATTTGACAAAATAATTTTGACGGTATATCGTCCAAGAAGTATTTATGGTGAATTTTCTCAGGTTAATATTCATGGCTACAATAAAGTCTCAACAAATTCGCTAAAGACACGAACTCTGTTACTATTTTCTGAAAAAATAATTCTGCATAATTTTTAAACTTCAAAAATTACGGTTTCGGAATTATGCCGTTTGGGCAGTAAGATCGATTTTTACCAAACCCCCACCAATTGTAAAATTGGTATTGTAAAAAAACGTAAGGGCGATACTTTAATGCTAATAGGTGGGACCGAAAAAGTAAACAATCGCCAAAGGGGCGATACTATCATTTTGTCAATTTCAATAGCAAACACAAATTTTATTTTAATAATTTCAAATATTTCATGAAGTTTTGGATTTCGATCACTGCATCATGCAATCTAAGTTGTAAAAAACACAATAGTTCTTAAATGGGAAATAAAACCAAGACTGGAAATATTCACTGTTGATTTTATTTGAATGGTGTCACTACTAGTATCGCTTTTTTCAAGAAAAAGCGTTGATTTCTTAGTTCTCAGTCGCGTTGGAAATTTGAGTAAAGTATAAACTTCAAATCGATTCAAAAAAAAATTTCGATTTTTTTGGCTCAATACAATATATAACCTCTTTAGGAAAATTCAGTTTTCCCACCACAATTTAGATATATTATTTATTTATTCCTTCGTCTTTGGCTAATTCTGCCATACAGACTGTTACTTAAAATTATTTAACATGTACAGTAACAATATATAACAACACAGACAATCGAGCAACAAGCAAAGGTAACAATACAGTATTCCAAACAAAATTTAATTACAAATTCAGCGCTGTGGGGGCTCCCAAATGTCAAACTTTTCGTGAAATTGTCGGAAACAAAGTCCTAATGGCCATGTTGATGGAGATAGTGCTATTTTTCTTAGCCTTGCGTCAATTCCTACTTTGAATGAAATGAACGGCATTAATGACTCGTCCTTCCATTCAGGTACGAGCTTCTTCACAATTGCAGCATTAGTTCCGAGTGATTCTGCGACCAGAGTAGCAATATCTCACTGTGTTCTTGACACGCGTAAAGAATAGCCAACAAAGATTTGTAGAATTACTTGACTCCAAAGAACCAGCAACCCTACACCCTTGTTTCAATCGAGTGGACGACATTTGCGGGATTGATTGAGCTAGAGGTGAACTTGTTTCCGCCAAAGAAAAACGAGATACAGCCATTTCGGTAATTGATTCACTCAGTATTCACATCGACAGCAACAGTAGCCGCATGAGCAGGGGTAAATGAAGTAGCATCGGTGATCGCCTCGCGTTTATCTCGAAAAGCCTGCATCTTGCGAACGCCGTCCATGATCGTCGTACACGGGGTACACATCCACCAGATATTCTTGTACCTGTTGCAGCAGGTGACCTCTGCAGTAGACAGCACAGCACATTCTGCATGATAATTATCCTGACAAAATCCATCACAAGAAATGGTTGCCCCTCCAGGCATGATAGGCAAGGCACATTCGCAGCAAAACATCTTCAATCAGCACGACTTTCTCTTATTCGATACAGCTGGTATGATGAAGAATAACGTTCTTTTGTTTTCGACTGTATAGAAGCGGTAGCACCGAAAGATAGAACAAACGGATAGTTCGTTTAATCGGGTGAAAAAACGGCTTTTTATCTATAATATCACCAGCGATGTAAAATGTACGATCCGAAAACAGTGTACTATAACTGATAAAAGCGAATGGCAGCAAAATACGATATGGAAATCGATCGCGCGACTATTTTCCACGAAAAAGCGAAAGCAGCTCAGCTGACAAACAACCGGTCGGAGGGAATACACACAACTGACTTTTATTAACAGAGCATTAACAATAATTCGTTGGTGTGTCTATTTTATGGGCCATTTTTTCGCTTCCCCATTGATTTGGTTTGAGATTTCTAGCACTGATGTTGTCCTATGCTGATTTGAGCGATTCTCTGAGTCCTGCCACTATCCCATGTAGTATGTGTTATCAAAAACATCGCGAAGCATCAAGTTCTAAATGTTCTCAAACGATATAATATCCGAAGAGAGTGATAAGAGCTATAAGAAATGTCTCATCACACTGTTAGGTGGATTAAAAGCGTTTTTCAGTTCAATATTACCGTGGCTGTTTTTTCTTCTTCAAAATTTTAGAACTCGAATAATGATTTATTTTCCTGTATATAGTTGTCATGTGATGTACAATAATAAAATGTAATATATGCATTTAAAAGCTTTTAATGAATATAAACAACGCACACATTCTCGTGATTCATGATTGAGAAAGGTACAATTGCACCGCTAGGTGGATTAAAATAGTTTTTTATTTCGTTTATTTGACACGGCTCATAGCGGTAGCTTAACGGAGCCGTGGATCTTTTATGTGTTTAGAATAAAAACAATTATTATTGATTGTCCGTTGGATCTCGTGCGCGCAACTTTTTATTGCGAGCGGAGACCTTCTTTCGCGGCTCGTCATGGGGACCAATTAATTCTCTCCTGTCCTCCACATCAAGGTCATCATCGTTAAAAGTGCCTTGGTGCTCGCGACCAGATGTTCTTTCCTGCTTCTTGCACTTACGGGTGACCAATGTAAATCCGTCGTCATTCTTATTATCTTCATCACCGATGTTCCTTACAGTGGGTCTGGGGTGCTGGGTACTGTTTTGGCAGTTGTCAATATGGACTGAACAGCTGCCACAAATTTGGCAACCGTTTGTGGTTCAGGTATTGGTATTGAAAACTCTTTTATAGGTTGGTTTATCGTGGATTCGTTGGCAATCGGTAAAGATGCATTCTCCTCTGTATCTTTCGCGCAAGGTTGTCAGTGGTGTGCTGTTTGATTACAATACTTGCACGTGGGAGTCTGCCCCTCATGGGTGCATAACGTAGTTTGATTAATAGTAGCTTCGTGGGTTTTGAGTTTTATAGTCAAGTGGGAAGGGATAGGTCTTTCGATCCCCATCCTCACCACAAGAACACCGTTAGGTGTACCCGGGAAGAAATTTCTCCACGTATCACGTGTAACTGATTCTACTTCTCCGAATTGCGACATGTATTTTGCGATTAGATCAGGAGGGGTACGTGGTTATAAGTCATGTAACTTTACATCTACATAGTCTTTTTCTATATACACGGGAATCTTAATTCCAACTTTATCACTTTGAGCCACGCGCTTCAAGTTGTTCTGCAAAACGAAACGTTCAGCTTGTGCTAACGTGTTGAGTGATATGATACTGTAGATACGTAACCTCCTTGAGCTTAAGCTGCATCTTCACCTTCAGCAGGTATTCCACTTCACGAAAACTCAATCTTATTGAACAGAATTTAAAGTCAACGACCCCTGTGTTAGGTCGGAGCAGAGATTTTTCGTCAACATTACTCATGATGGCAAGAATAAATTAAAAGTTTCCTTTGTTCTCGAGACAATGCACACTAGATCGAGAGGTTGCTAGTTTTTGTTCACTTGGTTCGATTGTACGTCTGACTTGGGCAGAAGTAGAAAGTAGATTGAGACGTGATAGCTTGAAGAAAATTCTAAAAAAATCATCGCACACTATATACTAGCGACATATGCAGATGTCGCTAGTATGCAGTGGGCGATGATTTTTTTAGAATTTTCTTTTTGGTTAACATGTTGAACACATTGCACAAAATGTAATTCTGGCAAAAAATATTTTTCACCCGAAATCCTGGCAACAAGGCCCACACCGCTTGTCAAATGCAAGATGATAAATGAAAGGTGAAAGTATTGTTGTAGTTGAAGAACGAAACAGAAAAATAACCTATGTAACGGTACTTCAATTTTCCATTGAGATATCTGACGTTTAAAATACACAAACAGAACAGTGGTCCAGAATGTGAATTTAGCAGGAACGTTTTTGTTTCTTCGAGTGTTTCTAGCATGCATGAGAGCAAGATCAATGTCTGATTTGTCCTTGTTGCACTTTTTGAGGATATTTTTGGCCACCTGCACGTCTCTTTCAGCCAATCTACTAGCACGGGGAAAATGTGGACTCGATGTTTGACGCTCGAGATCACATACTCCAGAAAATTTTCGGAATTTTTCTGAATGATACTGCCGCGGAATGTCTTTGTTCATGTTGATCCAAAAAAGTAATTGTTTTGCCCGCATGATACAACTTTGAATCCCTGGGTGGACACTGTGCACCGCTTCGAGCATCTTTTTTCTTAGCTCGGATAGAATTATTACCTGATTTTATTTAAAAAGAAGTCCTTCATATATTGCTAGTTCATCCCTCAAGCACCAATATTTTCGCAGAAGTGGTGAAACATCTTTTTGACTGGGCCATACATTTAGTACCATGTTTATCAGTGACTGCATTTCCAAATCCCTAACTGTGTGCTCTCTTAACTTCGATGCAGCTTTCTTCTGCAGCACTACATGCACCTCCAGGTGCGCGTCATTTTGAGCCAAGTCGTTGTTTTCTACATCTCGACTCAAAATGTCAGGTACAGGAATATCGCTACCTTTCTTGTATATTACATTAGGGCTGGGCAACTTCAAGCCGAATCCTTCGTAGTCTTGGTGGTGCTCGATCCATGGGCTTCTTAAAAATGGACCAGATCTTTTCCGTAAACATACTAATGGAATTTTCGGCAGGCGAAGCTGATAGCAGCCGCTTCCTTCTCAATCTGTGGATAGTTTTTCTGCCGGGAGAGTGCTTTCGACGCGTAGGATATCGGCTTTCCATTTTGTAACAGGACGCTTTGGAGCTGGCGTCAACGGATAAGGTGACAGGTGTGTTTACGTCGTAGAATGCAAGAACCGGTGATAGCAGCCTTTATCAGTAACCGTCGCATAGGCTCCGTAACTTCCGACAGGTTTGGTACGAATTTTACTAGATAGGTGATCATCTCTAGGACTCGTTGAAGTTCCTGTTTATTCGTCGCTGTTTTCAGCATCCGCATGGCTTCCAGTTTTTCAGGGTCCGCATTAAGGCCGCCTTTGTTACCTCGTGCGTTGCGTTGTGACGATGATTTTGGCGGATTGCACACTGACTTCACCATATATGACTGCTGATTATCTAATGAGAGTTGCTTAGGAAGTGGATAGTAGGAATTCATACCATTCCGACCCTTATTAAAACCTCAACACATGATAGCCATCATTGCCGGCCGCCCCCATCTCCATCGTTCATGGGGAAGGATATTGGATAAGGTAGAAGGGACTCATCCATAGGTGTCGCGGAGTTGGTGGTTTGGAAGGATATAAGGTGTAGGATTCGCTCCAAGCAAGCGATGCGACCTGTAAAGAATACTTTAGTATGTAGTTGTTCAGCTAGTCTTCGAGTACACGATCACTAGAAAAAGAAAAGATTTTGTTTAGTTTTTGGTTCTTTTTAAACTCTGGGCAGTCGGAAAACTACCGAGTGATAACACGTTATACAGACAAAACGTTATGATAGCGCGAGGTGTTATAAATCAAGGTAGATATTTCCTCTTTTACGTATCGGATGATTTGTAAAATACACGTATACAAGCGATAATAGCGATCACTGAAGAGAAATACAAAGAATTGTTAACCTGATACACGGGCTGGTTAGCAATAACGGAACTTGAAATTAGATTTATAAAAACAGACACGGCGAATTTTCAGTACGTATTGACCCGCGATTATCGATACTAGTCAGATAAAGTATTGTTGCGGCTGATTTCCGATCAGATATTCATTTTTACGGTAGTGTTTCCTTGATTAGATCTGTTCGCACCCTCTCATTCTGATACTATCGGCAGAAGGCTGATAGCACCCAGTCGTCGCCGGTCTAAGGACCAAATGTCGTCAATATACTTAGACTCGCGTGGAGGCATGAGATAGGAGACTTGTGAGAACTAAAGAGATTAAAAAACACAGAAACGACATGCTCCGTCCTGAATCCGTACTCAGCTATAAGCTTCTACAGCTGAATTGAAACTTCAAACGGAACATGGCGTCTCCTTGCAATTCTAATCCTTTTAGTGAAGACTATGTTATCGCACCGTTTGACGACCTTAAGACCGCCATTGTTACCTCGTGACCCAAGAACTTGACTTTAGGCTGATTGAATACACATTTCTCCTTTTTGAGTTTAGGGCCACTTTCGTTCAATCCTCGCATCACATTTGCAGTGATTTCTTCCAGTCGTGATTAACTCTCTGCGTGAATGAGTATGTCGTCCATCGAGTATTCAACACCATCTAACCCTTCCAGAGTATCCTGCATGATTTTTTGAAATATCTCTGGCGCCGAAGCTAATCCAAACGGGAGTCGTTTGTAGCAGTACCGTCCCAGGGAGTCCCAAACGTCAGGTACTTCGCTGTTCGTTCGGTAAATGGAATCTGCAGAAGTCTTAAGTACAATCAAGGATTGTAAAATACTTCGACTTTGTCAATCTCGTAGAAATTTCTTCGATTGTAGTTAGTGGATGATGACATCGCAGCAAGTTCTGGTTTACTGAGAAGGGTCGATGCAAATTCTTAGTCTACAATCGCATTTGCCACAAATGAATCCGGACGATGACTCTTAATCTCTCCATCGAATCGAGTTCTTTCTTAACCGCGTCACGGATGCTATGCGGTACCACTGGCGACTCCAGGAAGGAGCACGGGGGGACATGCCCCCCCCCTATTCGACCAGAAATTATTTTAGTAAAAAGATACAAGGTGATCAATTTCTTTTGTTTCTGAGGGATTCCATGAGAAACCGGCCGACCGCAAAATATGACCACCGTCGATTCGAACGAAACTTTGCAGGTGTGTTCGCTGTATGAATCTCCATGATATTCTCTGGCAATTGGAATATTTTGATACAATAGTAATTTTTCAAAAGTGCGTAAACGTTTCTACGTGCATGAATTTCAATTTTTTTTTGTTCGGTTACTGTATTTTATACAGCAAAACTATCTGAGAACAAGTTACAGGGAATGAATACTTCTGTCCGAAAAAAAATATGCACTGAAAAAAATGTGTCATTTTTCAAAAAAACAAAAATTTACGATAAAAATTTAAATTGCAAAAAAACCCATTTTTTAAATTTTTTATATTTTGTTACCAAAAACCTAAAGAGAAAAGAAACATTTTGATTGTGATTGCATGATGGAGAAAAAATCGGTAAAAAAGTTTTTCACATGTTTTTAAATTTCATACTAATTGACATACAAAATTGTTATTTTATTACAGAATATAATTCTAAGCACCATTTAAAATCAAAATGCATTTAACAAAAATCTTCCAAAATGCGATAGTTTTTGAAATTTTGCTCCTTCAAAAACAATTAATTCGTGTAATTATGCTCTTTTTAAAAGTTATTCGCGTTGCCCCATCAAAAAATGTCTAAAATTTAATGTTTATCGTTTTAAAGACGTAAAAGCAACCTTTTTAGTGTATTTGGATCATGGAGAAGCTTTCAATAAAAAAGTTTTCCTAGCAACAACTTTTGACATTTTTTATAATTCTTACTATTTGCAGTCAAAAATACAATTTTCTTTTTGAATATGATTCTAAACGCCATTTTAAATCAAAATGCTCTTAACAAAAATTTTCTAAAATGTAGTAGTTCTCGAGATATTTTAACTTTTGTTTTAGCAACACAATTATTTTGTTTTATTACGACCTTTTCATAAGTTAGTCGCGTTTCTCCATCAACAATAATAGATTTTTCAAAAGGCCCGTAAACTTTCGTGCAACTTTCTCTTTGACATCAAGGCGATATTGTAAACCATTTGAAAGTTACATGAAAGCAACCAAAATATATTTCAACCATAGGGTCTGTTGATTAAACTATATAGTAAGTAAGAATTATAAAATTATAAAAAAAATGTCAAAAGTTGTTAGGAAAACTTTTTTATTGAAAGCTTCACCAGGATCCAAGTACACTAAAAAAGTTGCTTTTACGTCTTTAAAACGATAAACATTAAATTTTTGACATTTTTTGATGGGGTAACGCGAATAACTTTTAAAAAGAGCATAATTGTTTCAAGGTTTCAGTCACCGTTCATGAATGTTGTCGTTTTTTAGTTGATATTTTTCGGTGAAATCTATTTAAAAAACACAGTTTACCGTTAACGTTTCAGCCTACTTTTTTATTTCCTTTCAGCCATCCTCAGAATTCTTGCCCAAGCGCGTCTTGCCACCGCTGGGGGAAAATCAAATTTGATTTTCCCCCAGCGGTGGCAAGACGCGCTTGGGCAAGAATTCTGAGGATGGCTGAAAGGAAATAAAAAAGTAGGCTGAAACGTTAACGGTAAACTGTGTTTTTTAAATAGATTTCACCGAAAAATATCAACTAAAAAACGACAACAAAGAGCATAATTACACGAATTAATTGTTTTTGAAGTAGCAAAATTTCAAATATCTCGAAAACTATCGCATTTTGCAATATTTTTGTTAAATGCATTTTGATTTTAAATGGTGCTTAGAATTATATTCTGTAATAGAATTACAATTTTGTATGTCTATTAGTATGAAATTTAAAAACATGTACGAAGTTATTGTTAGGAAAACTTTTTTACCGATTTTTTCTCCATCATGCAGTCACATTCAAAATGTTTCTTTTCTCTTTAGGTTTTTGGTAACAAAATATAAAAAATGAAAAAAAATGGTTTTTTCGCAATTTAAATTTTTATCATAAATTTTTGTTTTTTTTTTTGAAAAATGACACAACATTTTTTTCAGTGTATATTTTTTTCATACAGAAGTATTCATTCCCTGTAACTTGTTCTCAGATAGTTTTGCTGTATAAAATACAGTAATCGAACAAAAAAAAATTGAAATTCATACACGTAGAAACGTTTACACCCTTTTGAAAAGTTGCTCTTGAGTCAAAATAATCTTATTACCTGTGGAAAATATTTAGTCTTACATGACGGTGAAACGTGTAAAGTTTCATTGGAATCTAAGATGGTCGGTCACGATTTTAAAGATTTTCGGACGGATCTTCGTGGAATTCCTCTAAGACTTGTAACACTTTTTTTTAATCAAGTAAAAGACAATTAAATTTGGTTTGAAACGTAATTTGGAATTTTCGCTAGTAACAAGCAAATTATAGTTCTACTAGGGTTGTGATACCGGTAATACCGATAACGAAAATCCGGGAATCCCGACGGGCTCGTTGTTGTCCTGTTTCGTGCACGTCACGTTTTTATAGAATATTGCTAACGTAGAGTTAAAACTTGACAAAAGTCAAAATGCCATTGACTCCAGAAACTGATGCCGGAAAAAGCGGGCGTTCCACTGGGTTCAATACTCAGTCCAACTCTTTGGAATGCTATGTACGACGCAGTGCTGATGCTGAGCCTCGCCACGGCCGGAAAGATTGTCGGTTTTGCGGACGACGTGGTGCTCCAAGTGATCAGCGAATCACTAGAGGAAGTTGAAGTACTCGCAACGGTGGCGATAGATGTTGTGGAAGATTGGGTACGCAAGAAGAAGCTGACGTTTGCTCACCTACTAGGGTTCGTAGTACCGATCCATTTTGACGAGAAACAGTACTGCGGTACTGAAGCCCCCCGTAGCGGTAGTACTAGTAAAGTACCGGTACTCGAAATTTTTTTTCCAAATGATTCGAGAAACGCTCCTAAGTGAATTTCAATGCTCAAACTGATGTTTCATTGCAGCAGAAGGTATTTTTCGAATGCGAATTTTTTTGGAAATGTAAGAAATCCTATTATCAACAGTAAATCGAAGCGTGAATGCAAATCCGTGTACGTTGGTCGCATTTCCTCTCGGCATTGTCGCTTTACTGTAAATTGGTTTCGACTTTTACGCAGACCAAGGCTCCTAATTTCATGGAAACTATGGAGCTTTGCCGACGTTTCCGATCACCAAAAATTACGAGTCGCTCCATTCGAAGCAGTTCGCCAGCTCTAAAATTGTAAGCTACTACAACTATGTTCGTTCTTTTACAAATAAAGATTTACGCACAAACGCAAACCCGCGAGCCAATCAGAATATCGCTGTGAATGCTTTGGAATTTAGTGAAAGATAGTTCAAATTACATTTCGACCAAATAGTAGAATTTAAACATATCGTTCAGTACAACGGGAGTTAGTAAGATCTTCTAGAATTATTATGATGATGGTCCCACCTCAATTCCCCACAAAAGCATAAGCTGAGCGATTTATCTAGAAGATAATTAAATATAATTAAAAGCCACCTTGCAAACCGATATTTGGAGACATGTCCCGCTATAGAGCCTACATATTTTTCATAAAATTTTTGTATGGTATAGAAAATAACGGTACTGGCTTTTGTTCAGTACCGGTATTACGGTACCAATAATGGGTCGGTATTCCCGAGATTTTCGGTACCGAGATTACCGGTACCACAACCCTATTCACCACAAAACCAAGATAGTGTCGATAAGCAATTGCAAGGCAGTGCAGCAGGATTCGGTCGGAGAGTGTACCATAAACTCAACGCGAAAAGTTAGACAACTGAGAGTAATGATAGACAACCGGCTAAGCTTCAATAGCTGCATCGACCACGCATTCGGAAGGGCCGTAAAAGTGATCTCGACACTATTTAGGATCATGTCCAACAATTGTGCGGTCTGCGGCAGTTAAAAACAACTACTGGCACTATCTCGGATCATGCCCAACAATTGGGCGGTCAGCATGATAAAAAGCGACTACATGGGTGACGGCACTGCAGACGAAGAGGAACACATCTCGACTGAATAGCACGTTCAGGCTCATGGCCATGCGGGTGTCTAGCGCGTATCGAACTATCTCGTCAGAGGCAGCGTAAGTTATAGCTGGAACGATTCCCATAAACCTTCTATTCGAAGAAGATAGCGAGTGTTATAGGGATCGAGGCACGAGAGGAGTCCGTAAACAAGCTCGAGCTGATACCTTAAGCAAATGGCAACTTCAGTGGGATAACACAGTAAATGGTAGATGGACACATTGACTAAGTCCTGTTGGTGTTTATGAACAGAGCGCATGGTGAAGTAAACTTCCATATGACACAGTTCTTGTCTGGGCATGGCTGTTTCAAGAAATAGGTTCTGCCACGCGAGATCGTCGTACTGCATCGCGTGCGGTGATGCAGAGGAGACGCCTGAGCACGTGGTCTTCAAATGCCCGCGATTCAAGCACGAGCAAAACGAAATGGGAACCATTGTCGGAGAGGTCGTTAACATTAACAATATTGTCCAAAGAATGTGCGCGTACAAAGCAAAATGGAAACGGTGAACAGAACAGTTGTGTCAGCGTTGCAACGAAGCTGTCGAGAGGAGCAACGACCAGCAACGTAGCAGTACATAGTTTTGGGTCATCGAGGCACCGATGAACCGAAAGTTACACTTCACCGGAATCGCCGGACCGACCTTAACACTGGACAAGTCAGTCAGCTGAAGAGAGAGAAGGTAGACCAGCGGGCACCCCGAGCAAACGAAAAGCCCATAATACCCCCATGCTCATGGGGTTTGACATGGGTGTTTGAAATGGGTTCAACCCATGAAAACACCATCACCATGGTCCGGTGGATCCCATATAAAATACCATACGTTGGTATATTTCTGGATTACTAAGACCATTTTATGGTGTCTTGATGGTTGTGAATTTTGGCACGGACCATGTTTATGGTCTTTTCAAGGGGCTATGTGTTGTTTGAACCCATGAGTATTTGCTCGGGACGACCAGAGTAGGCTAGATCCACCGCCGGGACTAGACTGAGCGCACGCATCGTCGATGATAGATCGTCGGGGCACAAGAGAACCGGAAGTCATCCTCCCCCGGAATTGCAGGACTGACCTTGGCACCCAACCGACCTGCATCGAGATAATGGTTTCGAATGGACTATCGACGTTGGAAATTTTTTTCGTCGGAGTAGGCTAGGCCCATCACCGGGTTCAGCTCGAGTAGATCGTAAAGTAGCACCGGCAAAAGGTCGTCGGTGCGCATGTGAACGGAAATCCACCCTACACCCAGAATCGCAAGACCGACCTTGGCATACGCCCGGGTAACATCGGTTTCGAAAGATCTTCCGCTGCCGGGGACCTCTTCGTCGGAGCAGGAAAGATCCACCTTTGGGGACTATTCCGAGTCATCCGTAGCGAATCACCGGCTTGAATCGTCGAGGCACCAATCTCGGTCAATCTCTGGAACTGGACGCAATTCTCCACCCACAATCGCCGGACAGACATCGGCATTCTGTCGGACTGCCTCGAAGCAAGAATAACGCGTCCGTCAACGGTTGCGGGAGTCATTCTTTCATCGGAAAACTCTCCGTCGAGGCTAGCTCCACCACCGAACACGACAAAACACCAGTATAGGGTCGTCGGGGTACCAGTAAACCGGAAGCCACGCTCCAACCGGAATCTCTGGATCGACCATGGCATCCAATTGGTCAACGCAGAAAAGAGCGCATGAATAATATCATCCCGTGCAGGACTGGTATGGCAGTTATGGAACCAGCGAATTAGCACGACCAACTAGACCTGGAATCCATTGAAGAGCATATAAGTAATTGGGCCACCATCATCACTGCTGATGCTGATTTTCTTGCAACAGTTGCCGGTTCCCAACCCCCCCCCCCTCTTGAAGTAAATATATTTTATACATGGTGTAATAAAAGCCTTCTGAAACTGAATGTAAAAAAATGTAATTCATGACATTGAGTAGAAAGAATAATATAGAGAACAATAGAATCTTATTCATAACTTTCCGAGCTCTCGATCGAAGCAGTTCGTTTTCTGGTGCCGTGCATAAAGTGAATAAGAATAAATATTGTCAGTGAAGGTCAACCATTGTTTGAGGCAGTCTTTGTTCGCCGGTGCCCAGGCTGGTGAAGTGAATACCAGAATAGCCGGAATCGCCGCTATATAAGCTAAGTATTTCTTTTTTCTTTCATTTCCCTTTCCCAGATCGTTCTCTACTTCTTCCCTTTCCCCTGAATATAAGTTTCATCTCTCGTTTACACCACGTGTTATCCTCGTGCCTAAATGGCCGAGGGCGAAGTGACACTGGATGGGAATGCTATTCCCATGAATTTACCGGATAAACCCGAAATTACTCCCTCCCCTGATTCCCCCAGTCCTTCCTGTATTAAAACATACCCAGCCAGTTCAAATGGACCCTGGGTGGTGTATTTCCGGCCCAACACGAAATCGCCCAATATTCTAGAAATCTCACGGGAGCTGACTGCTAACTACCCGTCCATAGCTCAGATAACACGTGTTCAAGCTAATAAGATACGCGTTATAGTAAATGACCTCGACCAGGCAAACCAAATTGCTCGCAGCGAGCGTTTTACGAAGCAATTCAGGGTGTATGTGCCTTGTAGGGCAGTGGGGTCGTCGCCGAACCGGGTCTGAAGTGCGAAGACCTGTTGAAGTACGGGGTTGCTGCTTTAAGGACCCTTCACTTCAACAGGTGAAGATTCTGGCATGAAAGCAATTGTATTCCGCAAAAACTGAAGATGATAAGACAACTTATTCTCCGTCAGACTCGATTCGGGTGACTTTCTCCGGGTCTGCCCTTCCCAACTATGTCCTCCTGGATAAGGTTCGCCTACCTGTTCGCCTGTTTGTACCGCGGGTAATGAACTGCAGCAATTGCAAGCAACTGGGCCACACAGCCACTTATTGTGATAATAAAAAACGATGCGGCAAATGCGCGGGAGAGCATGAGGATGACGCTTGCGGTGGAGAAACTGAAAAGTGTATTTACTGCGGGGGCCCTCCGCATGCTCTTAAGTCATGCCCGGCGTACAAGCAGCGCGGGGATAAAATTGGGCACTCCCTTAAGGATCGCTCGAGGCACTCTTATGCAGAAATGCTAAAGAATGCTTCGCCATCTGTCCCTTCCGAAAATTCCTTTGCTCTTTAGACTGGCGTTGAGCAAGAATCTGACGACCCACAACATCATTGGTTAACCCAGGGGAATCCAGGAAGAGGAGAAATCTAGCCTCCCCTAGATTGCCTCGTAAGGATGCTAAGGTGTCGTCTCCTCAGAGTGCGCCAACTACAATCAATAAATCTAACGGAAGTGATGCACTTGACTTGGACATTTTAATTCTAACAAGGAATATCCACCACTACCAAGTGGGGTTTCCCTCGGTCTACTTTGATTGACATGAGCAACGACAGTAATGTTGGAAAACGGAGGTGAAGAAAAGATAGAAAGTAAATAAAATATAGACGACAGGTGGTGGAAGATTATAATTTCGGATTGTTTAGAGGGAAAGTATTACGGATAGAAAAGTGTGAAATATTTCAGAAGTTTAATTAATTAACATATTCAGAGCACTGTGAGTAAAATTTAAATGAATTCTTATTCGATTAATTAAAAATAAGGCATTTACAATAATACTTACCTGCAGCACCGTGATTCTAACCTAAAAATAGATAGAAGCTGTTGAAGGTTCGGACAAAACAGCACCGCAGTGAAAGACTAGATCTGTAGTCCGTCAAGAGTGTGCAAGAGCAGGGTTAAACCACTTATTGTAAGTTTAGTCGGGTAGGAGACTGATGTTTGAAAATATTAATCGTGAAATATATTTACAGTTTGAGCTGCACGTAAGTGGCTGCTACAGAAATTTGGAAAAAAAAATCGATCCGAACATTCTCAAAAATAAGTGATTGCTTCGGATTGAACCCTGAACTCAAAACACCATGGCTGAACTAGATTTAACACAAACCCCTTGTGATACGTGTGGACAAATATCCGCGGAGAATGAGGGAATGGTTGGCTGTGAAGGCTGCAACAGCTGGCATCATTTTCAATGCGTCGGAGTAACAGCAGCTGTACAAAAAGAGAAGAAGTGGTTCTGTTCAGAGACCGCTTGCCAAGAAGCGGCGCAAGAGTTGCAGAAGAACAAGGAACCGAAGAAAACGGGTCGTTCGAAGAAGAACGCGGATGATTCTGATCGGTCTAGCGTTAAGTCAGATCGTTCAAACGTTCTCACCGTTGAGCAAAGAATGCAGGCCATGGAGGAAAAACAGAAGCAGATGGAGCAAGAACTTCTAGCCGAATGGGCATTAAAGGAGAAGGAAAGAGCGTTCAAACGCTCTCTCGAGGTAAAGATAAATTTGCTCGAGAAACAGCTGCGTGAGAAGGAAGAAGAAGATCAGAAATATCTTCAAGAGGAACGTAAGAGTTGGACGAAGTGAAAGGTGCAGTCGGTCAGCTCACCAAAGGGAACGTGAAGTTGCTCCCCAAGACTAACGAGTCGGATGATGACGAAGATGAAGAAGAGCAGTCACAGAGTGAAGATGAAAAGGTTACCGACAGCGAATCCAGTAATGATCTGGGCGAATCGGTTAGAAAAGATAACTGCGAATCGATTAGAAAAGATAACGTCAAAGAGCAGAAAAAATCTGGGCCAACAAAATCGCAGATGGCTGCTAGGAATAGAATAACACGAAAACTACCCACGTTTACCGGCACACCGGAAGAATGGCCGTTGTTCTATGGAGCTTATCAAGCATTGAATGAAGCATGCGGGTTTTTCGACGTCGAGAACTTGGTTCGTTTGCAGGAAAGCTTAAAAGGTCCAGCTCTTGAGATAGTTCGTGGACAGTTGCTGCTTCCGAAATCAGTTCCGAGAGTTATTGCAAAACTCCGTCAACTGTATGGTCGACCAGAACAGTTGCTCCAAAGTCACTTGGAGAAAGTTCGCAGATTGGAATCACCCAAATCTGAAAAATTGGCCAGCTATATACCCTTTGGCAATGTGGTGGAACAGCTGTGCGAACACATTGAAGCGGCGGACCTTTCACAACACTTGATAAATCCGCTACTCATCCAAGATTTAGTTGACAAGCTTCCAGATGTTGACAAACGCGAGTGGGTCTGTTTCAAACGCAGTAAAAAGGAAGTTACATTGAGGACATTCACTGATTTCCTTGCAGAAATTGTTGCGGACGCCTGTGAAGCAAACGTCGACGTGCAATATAAAGCGAAATCGCCTACTAGTCACTCTGTAAGAGGAAAGCTGAGGGAAGGCGGAGCGCTGTTCAATCACAGTGTTGTGGATACTTTAGGCTCGAGCATATTCGATCAGAGACAGCCTAAAGTTTGCAAGGTGTGTCAGCGTACTGATCACCGCCTACGATTCTGCCAAGATTTCAAGAATTTGGACTACCCTGATCGACTAAAAGTCGTCATACGCTGGAAGCTGTGCAATGTTTGCCTCAACGAGCATGGTGGTACACAATGCAAATTTAAAATACGCTGCAATGTTGGGGAATGCAGAGAATCTCACAACCCGTTGCTGCATCCGACGGAAGATGTCGTCGGTACGAGCGCACATATTCATGCCAGTAATCCGGTATTGTTCCGAATGATTCCGGTGAAGCTGCACTACGGTGATAAGTCAGTAACTTTACTAGCATTTCTGGATGAAGGTGCCTCTATTACCTTGATGGAGAAGAAGTTGGCGGATCGGTTAGGGTTTCGTTGGTATCCAAGAGAAACTAATCATAAAGTGGACGGCTGATGTTACACGAGTCGAAAAGGATTCACGTCGATTAAATTTATGGGCATCAGCAGTAGGATCAGGTGAAAGATGTTGTTGAAAACAGTTCGCACAGTTGAAAAACTCATGCTACCACAACAGTCAACAGTCAACAGGAATTATCGGAGCAGTATATACACATGCGCGGCGTGTCGATATCATCGTACGACGACCGTCCAGAAATGCTCATCGGGCTAAATAACACCCAATCTTTTGCCCCAAAGGAAGTTAGAGTAGGCGCAACAGTAGAACCCATAGCAGTTCGATGCAAGCTAGGATGGACGGTCTATGGTCCGAAGCCAACAGCTGCTCAGTGGGAGTATGGTTACCTGGGGTACCACCAGG
Organism: Topomyia yanbarensis; assembly: GCF_030247195.1. Classification (NCBI taxonomy): domain Eukaryota; kingdom Metazoa; phylum Arthropoda; class Insecta; order Diptera; family Culicidae; genus Topomyia; species Topomyia yanbarensis. The sequence goes on along the minus strand of NC_080672.1, from coordinate 196,659,796 downwards.
ATGTCACTAACGAAGACCTGCATGACTTGTTGAAAAGCCATTACGCTCTGGAAGAGTCGGTGGTGACAGTCTCACAAGAATCAGTGGAGGAGAAGAGTGCACCAGAAATTCTAGAGCGCACCACTCATCGAGTTGGCAACAGTTGGAGAAAAGGCTGGAAAAGAACCCTGAGCTATTCAATATAGTTTGCCAACAAATAGAAGAATATCAAGAAAAAGGATATGCTCATCTTGCTACTTGCGACGAATTATTGAAAACGGAGCCTGATAAAACTTGGTATCTTCCAATAAACGTCGTCTTGAATTCCAAGAAACCAGGGAAAGTGCGTCTGGTGTGGGACGCTGCCGCCTCTGTTCGAGGGATTTCGCTAAACTCGCACCTACTAAAGGGGCCGCATATGCTCATCCCACTAGTAGCGGTTATTGTTGGATTCAGGGAGTATAGAATAGCTCTCGGTGGAGATCTTCGTGAAATGTATTACCAGCTGAAAATAATTGACGCAGACAAACAAGCTCAAAGATTTCTTTTCCGAAAGAACGCCATGGAACCACCAAGCATATTCGTCATGGACGTCGCAACATTCGGGTCAACGAGCTCACCGTGTTCGGCTCAGTTTGTGAAGAACCGGAACGCTGCAGAGTATTCATCCCAATATCCGGAAGCAGCAGCGGCGATCATCAATCGACACTATGTCGATGATTACTTTGACATCGCCGATACCGTCGAAGATGCCATTCGACGTGCAAAGGAGGTGAGCTTTGTACATTCTAAAGCGGGTTTCGAAATACGAAACTGGGTTTCGAACTCATCTGAAGTACTTCGTGGTCTTGGAGAAAAAAACCCAGCTAGAGAAATCCATTTCAATGAGAACAAAGAAACTGCGAATGAACGTGTCTTGGGAATTATTTGGAACCCAGCACAAGACGAATTTTCCTTTTCCACTCAGCACCGCGAAGAACTCAAACCGTATTTCCAAGAACGGAAAAGGCCGACAAAAAGAATCGTTTTGAGCAGTGTTATGGGATTCTTTGATCCACTCGGGCTATTATCACCCTTCACGATCCACGGTAAGATAATAATCCAGCATTTGTGGCGTTACGGTTGCAAATGGGATGACGAATTTGGCGATGAAGGCTGGCTAATGTGGAAGCGCTGGATTGATCTACTTCCGGACGTTGAGAAAATTCGTATTCCTCGTTGTTATCTCGGAGATGCAATGTCTTCGTTAGTCAAGTCGCTGGAGGTTCACATTTTCACGGATGCGAGTGAACACGCCTACGGCTGCGTTGCATATTTGCGTGCTGACATTGGCGGAACAATTAGGTGTACTTTGATCATGTCGCGTTCGAAAGTAGCTCCTTTGAAACGCCAGTCCATCCCCCGTCTCGAATTGATGGCTGCTGTTCTTGGAGCCTGTATGAAGCAAACGATTCTTACAACTCACACCCTGAGCATTAACCGTTGTGTGCTGTGGACTGATTCTCGTACCGTATGTAGCTGGATACAGACTAATCAACACAAGTACAAGCAATTTGTGGCTTTCCGTGTTGGGGACATTTTAGAATCGACAAAAGTCACAGACTGGCGATGGCTTCCGTCGAAGTTGAACATGGCTGATGTCTTGACGAAGTGGGGTAGTGGCCCACCACTAGATAGTAATGGAGCGTGGTTTAATGGTAATTCATTATTGTATCAACATGAAGACCAGTGGCCAACGCCAGAAACTCATATTGAAGAAACCGACGAGGAGGCGAGAGGTATTGTATTGCTCCATCACTTCATCGACGTTCAAACAACCCTTTCGGTGGACAAAGCTGATCAGAGTGACAGTAAACGTTATGCGCTTCATTGACAACTGCAGACGCAAGAAGAAAGGGTTGCCAATACGAGTTACCAGAGCAACGGAGAACCAGCGGAGGTTGATTAAAACTCAGCTTCTAGCAGTGCAATAGCCGTTTCAAAGGGAGGAACTGCAATCAGCGGAAACCATCATTTGGAAACAGGTGCAATTCGAATGTTTTCCGGACGAAATGAGTGCGCTTACAAACAACTTAACTCGGATGCCTGGCCAATCTTTGGAAAAGGTGGGTAGGACGAGTTGCCTATTCAACCTGACTCCGTTATTGGATGAGAATGGTGTGCTCAGAGTAGGTGGCAGGTTGGAAGAATGTGTTGACTTTCCCTTTGACAAAAGGTTTCCGATCATCCTAACTCGTAAACACGAGGTAACAAGGAAATTAATTCAGCTTTATCATGAAAAATATGGGCACGGTAATCGGGAAACAGTATTCAACGAAATGCGACAGAGATTCTGGATCCCTCAGCTGAGAACTGCGATTCTGCGCGTAATGCGGAATGCATGTGGTGTAAGGTACATCGGTGCCACCCGCGCACCCCTATCATGTCGCCGCTACCGATCCAGCGTGTAACATCTCATTTGCGCCCCTTTAGTTCAGTAGGAGTTGACTATTTAGGACCTTTGGAAGTGACAATTGGACGTAGGAAAGAAAAAAGATGGGTGGCTATATTCACCTGTTTAGTGGTACGTGCGGTGCATCTGGAAGTTGTATATAGTCTGACGACTCAATCCTGTGTAATGGCTATCAGAAGATTTGCCTGCAAGCGCGGGATGCCAAACGAGTTCTTCTCAGATAACGCAACATGTTTCAAGGGTGCAGATAACGAGATGCAAAGGACGAAAGCAAAAATTGGAAGCGAGTGTGCAGATAAAATCATTAGTTCGACTACAAGCTGGAAATTCATCCCTCCTGCTACGCCTCATATGGGTGGCATCTGGGAAAGAATGGTAAGATCTGTGAAGGAAGCTTTGAAAACGCTGGATGATGGAAGAACGCTGACGGACAAGATATTGACTACATCCTTGGCAGAAGCGGAAGAAAAGATAAATACATGCCCACTGACGTACGTGCCGCAGGAGCAGAAAATGAATCATTGACTCCGAATCATTTCCTTCGGGGCTCTGTGACGAGTGCTGATTTGCAGATCGATGAGTCGGTAGACTTCGCAGAAGCACTGAGAGATGTGTATAAACGATCGCAGTATCTAGCTGACCGGATGTGGGACAGATGGTACAAAGAATACCTGCCGACGATAAATCGTAGGACTAAGTGGTACGAAGATCAAAAGCCAATCGAAGTCGGTGATCTCGTGTTCATAGTTGACGGAAAAAATCGGAAGAGCTGGATCAGAGGAATCATAGAGGAGGTGTTTCCAGGATCCGACGGCAGAACGAGGCAAGCGAATGTAAGAACAGCGACTGGGGTGTTCAGGCGTGCTGTGGCAAATCAAGCGGTGTTGGAGATTCAAGACCGTAAACCCGATACTTCCGCAGGAGCTACCGGATGTTACGGGCAGGGGTGTAACACCACTGGGTAGTGGATAAACACAAGTGGGGTTTTCCTCGGTCTACTATGATTGACATGAGCAACGACAGTAATGTTGGAAAACGGAGGTGAAGAAAAGATAGAAAATAAATAAAATATAGACGACAGGTGGTGGAAGATTATAATTTCGGATTGTTTAGAAGGAAAGTATTACGGATAGAAAAGTGTGAAATATTTCAGAAGTTTAATTAATTAACATATTCAGAGCACTGTGAGTAAAATTTAAATGAATTCTTATTCGATTAATTAAAAATAAGGCATTTACAATAATACTTACCTGCAGCACCGTGATTCTAACCTAAAAATAGATAGAAGCTGTTGAAGGTTCGGAAAAAACAGCACCGCAGTGAAAGACTAGATCTGTAGTCCATCAAGGGTGTGCAAGAGCAAGGTTAAACCACTTATTGTAAGTTTAGTCGGGTAGGAGACTGATGTTTGAAAATATTAATCGTGAAATATATTTACAGTTTGAGCTGCACGTAAGTGGCTGCTACAGAAATTTGGAAAAAAATTCGATCCGAACAACCAGGGACACCAAAAACCCCATGTGTCCTCTTTTTTCAAACAGATACTCAGTCCAGTAGCAGACTAATGAAATTTTCTGACATAGTGGACTTAATTTTCACAGCTTTCAATGTTACTGATCCTCTTAAAAGCCTTCTGATACGTTTTCTCCCTATATTGCAAACATTTTTGAAGCAGTTGACTACTAAATGGCCCCTCCTTGCAGCGATCGTATCCTTCGATGGCTAAGTCATCGAACGAGGTCACCGATTCGATCACTGTTCTACAGTGGAACAGCAGAAGTGTCCTCTCGAAAATCGATTCCTTTAAATTTTTAATAGATAGTTTACAATGTGAAGCTTTCGCATTATGTGAAACTTGGTTAACTTCCGTATAAATCTCAACTTCCACGACTTTAATATAATTCGTCTGGAACGAGAAAACCCCTACGGAGGAGTACTTTTGGGGATTAAAAAGTGCTATTCATTCAACCGAATTAACCTCCCTTCGACACAAACATTTTTGAAGCAGTTGACTACTAAATGGCCCCTCCTTGCAGCGATCGTATCCTTCGATGGCTAAGTCATCGAACGAGGTCACCGATTCGATCACTGTTCTACAGTGGAACAGCAGAAGTATCCTCCCGAAAATCGATTCCTTTAAATTTTTACTAGATAGTTTAAAATGTGATACTTTCGCATTATGTGAAACTTGGTTAACTTCCTTATAAATCTCAACTTCCACGACTTTAATATGATTCGTCTGGATCGAGAAAACCCCTATGGAGGAGTACTTTTGGGGATTAAAAAGTGCTATTTATTCAACCGAATTAACCTCCCTTCGACACCAGGCATTGAAATTGTCGCTTGTCAAGTTATAATCAAAGGTAAAGACATTTGCATTGCTTCCATCTACGTTCCTCCTAGAGCCTCGGTAGGGCACCGAACGCTTTGTAATATCACGGAATCCTTACCGGCACCGCGGCTAGTTCTGGGAGACTTTAACTCGCACGGTACGGTATGGCGCTGTCTTCATGATGATAATAGTTCAACATTAACCCAAGATCTTTGCGACAATTTCAACATGACCATCTTAAACACGGGAGAAATGACGCGGATTCCCACACCACCAGCACGTGCAAGCGCGTTGGGTTTATCGCTTTGCTCGACATCACTACAGTTAGATTGCAGGTGGAAGGTGATCCCTGATCCCCACGGTAGCGATCATTTGCCTATCCTGATTTCAATTGCTAACGGGTCAAGACCATCGGAAACAATCAATGTCTCCTATGACCTCACACGGAACATTGATTGGAAGAGTTACGCGACCGCGATATCCGTTAAAATCGAATCCACTCAAGAACTTCAGTACAGGTACAGGTACAGGTTTTTGGATGGCTTGATTCTCGACAGTGCAAATCAAGCTCAGACTAAAGCAGTACCCAGCGCGAATACCCATGGACGGTCTCCCACCCCGTGGTGGGATAAAGAGTGCTCAGAGCTGTACGCGGAAAAGTCCACTGCATATAAGGCCTTCCGGGAAGACGGGTTACCCGCTAGCTATCAACAGTACGCGTCGTTAGAAAGGCGAATGAAGAGTCTAATGAAAGCCAAAAAACGCAGTTATTGGCGCCGGTTCGTCGACGGGTTAACGAGAGAAACAGCGATGAGCACTCTTTGGAGTACGGCTCGACGTATGCGTAACCGAAACAGTACCAACGAGAACGTGGAATATTCAAACCGTTGGATATTTGCTTTCGCCAAGAAGATCTGTCCGGACTCTGTCCCGGTACAGAAAACGTGCCGCGCCGCGTCTCCTTACGATACTGCGAACGAAACACCTTTTTCTATGGTGGAGTTCTCACTTGCTCACTTGTCATGCAACAATAACGCCCCAGGGTTAGACAGAATCAAATTCAACTTGCTGAAGAATCTGCCTGACACTGCAAAAAGGCGCTTGTTGAATTTATTTAACAAGTTTCTTGAGGCTAACATTGTCCCTCATGACTGGAGGCAAGTGAAGGTCATCGCCATCCAAAAACCAGGAAAACCAGCCTCCGACCACAACTCTTATCGGCTGATTGCAATGCTGTCCTGTATCCGGAAGTTGTTCGAGAAAATGATCTTGTTTCGCCTCGACAATAGGGTTGAAGCAAATGACTTACTGTCAGATACACAATTTGGCTTCCGCAAAGGCAAAGGGACGAACGATTGCCTTGCATTGCTTTCTACAGAAATCCAAATGGCCTATGCTAACAAAGAGCAGATAGCATCAGTCATCTTGGATATTAAGGGGGCTTTTGACTCAGTTTCTATCAACATTCTGTCAGAGAAGCTGCAGCAGCATGGTCTTTCACCAATTTTAAATAACTTTTTGCTAAACCTGTTGTCTGAAGAGCACATGCACTTTTCGCATGGCGATTTAACAACATCGCGATTTAGCTACATGGGTCTTCCCCAGGGCTCATGTCTAAGTCCCCTGCTCTACATTTTTTTACGTGAATGACATTGACGATTTTCTTTCCAATTCATGCACGCTAAGGCAACTTGTAGACGACGGGGTGGTCTCTGTTACAGGGCCCAAAGCTGCCGACTTGCAAGGACTATTACAAAATACCTTGGACAATTTGTCTGCTTGGGCTCTTCAGCTGGGTATTGAGTTCTCCACGGAGAAAACTGAGTTGGTTGTTTTTTATAGGAAGCGTGAGCCGGCGCAACTCCAGCTTCTATTAATGGGTGCATCGATCAATCAGGTTTTCACATTCAAATATCTCGAGTCCGGTTCGACTATAAAGGTACATGGGGATGTCACATTAGGTATCTGAAACAGAAATGCCAACAAAGGATCAATTTTCTCCGAACAATAACTGGAACATGGTGGGTTGCCCACCCAGGATACCTGATCAGGTTATACCAAACAACGATATTGTCGGTGATGGAGTACGGGTGTTTCTGTTTCCGCTCCGCTGCGAACATACACTTCATCAAACTGGAGAGAATCCAGTATCGTTGCTTGCGCATTGCCTTGGGTTGCATGCACTCGACCCATACGATGAGTCCCGAAGTGCTGGCGGGCTAAAATCCGCTAAAAAATCGATTTTGGGAACTCTCATACCAATTGCTCATCCGATGCGACATGCGAACCCGTTGGCGATTGAAAACTTCGGGAGGCTTGTCGAGCTTAATTCTCAAACCCGATTTATGTCCTTGTACTTCGATTACATGGCACAGAGCATTAATCCTTCTTCATATACTCCCAACCGTGTTCGCTTCCTAGATACTTCTGATTCTACTGTATTCTTCGACACATTCATGAAGGAAGAGATTCATGGAATCCCGGACCATATATGTTAGCTGCAATTCAGTACACCCTTGGGATCATCGACACTATGCCCACAGATCACTACTTCATCATTTCGGACAGCCTCAGCTCTATCGAGGCTCTTCGTTCGATAAAGCCTAAAAAGCAATTCCCATATTTCCTGGGGAAGATACGGGAGTCCTTGTGTACGTTATCTGAAAAATCTTATCAGATCCCGGGCAATGAAAAGGCCGACTCATTAGCAAAGGTGGACGCATTAAATGGTGACATATACGAAAAACCAATCTGCTTCAATGAATTTTTTAGTATTTGTCGTCAGAGGACACTCAACAGTTGGCAAACCTCGTGGAGCAATGGTGAACTTGGACGATGGCTACATTCCATTATACCAAAGGTATCAACGAAGCCTCGGTTCAGGGGGATGGATGTGGGTCGGGATTTTATTCGTGTAATGTCCCGACTTATGTCCAACCACTACACCTTAGATGCGCATTTGCGGCGTATTGGGCTTGCGGAGAGTAGTCAGTGCGCTTGTGACGAGGGCTATCACGGCATCGAGCACGTTGTCTGGGTATGCGCCGGGTATTTGGACGCCAGGTCTCAGTTAAAGGATTCCCTTCGGGCCCGAGGTAGACCACCCAATGTCCCAGTCCGAGATATGCTGGAAAATCGTGATTTCCCCTACATGCCCCTTATTTATACTTTCATAAAAACGATAAATATCCCAATTTAGCCCCTCTCTTTTTATTTCTCGTTTTTTAAAGTTTCCTCCTGCTATGTAACTATGTAACCGCCGTCGCCCTTACCACTACGGAAACTGAAGCGAGAGCGACTCGAGGTCCGATGACTTTTGAAGGATTCCCCGCGGGTCCGAAGAATACCATCCGCCAATCCGACCTACTAGACTGAGGCGCTAATTTGTTTCGCTGATCTCCCGTTTGTCCGAAAGTTGCAAGTTTTGCTCTTCTCTCCCGGTCACCTTCTACGCCTTCTCTCCCCTGTCCTTGCTACAACTGCTTCTACACCGATTTTGGAAATAAGCCCCCCTCTGAATATTTTGACCAAGCATAATCAAAATTGTATTCCGTAGTTTTAAGATAGTTGTAATTTTACCTCTTTGTTAAAACTATTGTCCCCCATCTCGTAAATAGAATTGTATCCCTAGTTTTAAAACACTGGTGAAATTTTTCATAAATATTTGTTCCCCCTTTTGTGTACCAAACTATATTGTTAGTTTTAAGATAACTGTAAATATTTCCTAAAAAACAGTTACTATTGAATTCCTTGTTTTAAAAATTTTCATGAAAAAAAAAATCTTTTGCCCCCTCTCTTGTATATATAATCTTATTTCTAGTCTTAAGATGGCTGTAAATTTTTTCTTTTATTAAAAAAAGATGGGTCTGCGACATAACCGGAGAGATGTAGAATACATAAGGAACACGTTCTTCAAATATGTTGATACTCATCGGAATTTTCGGACAAAAGGTGATTTGGGCGAGGAATATTTCAAATTATTCTTTACAAAAATGATGGTGGTCCTGAAAAGGACCGTTTTTGTTGGCGTTGTTGGCCTTGGTGAGAGAGATGGCTAACGATGAAATGAATTGTTGGCATGAGGAAGTCGCAGAGTACTGGCCAATGGCAGAACAGATAATAATTGATTCCTGAAAATCAATTTTTCTTTATTCATGTAAATTATACATACTTACAAATCTAATAGAAGATTCCTGGTCATATTTCTGAATCATTAGTGCGAACATTGTGTAATTTTAAGTACAATGAAAGTTACAAACTTTTCAAACTCGACCTTCTGTTCCTTCCGAAATATTGAAATGGGGTGTCTATATTAAACCGTTAGTCGTGGTCACAATAAAAAAAGATGGGTGGGTAATGTCTGTGACATAACCAGAGCGTCGTGATTTCAATTCGAGACGTTAATTTAAATCTAATAATATTCAACAGAATCACGTTTGAATGGGAAATTTTCAAATAATTCTCTATGGTAATAATGGTGGTTCTGAAAAGAAGCTTTGGTATCGGCGGTGGTGTCGATGGTGATGCGCTGGATCGTTGGATATATTTGGCATGATAGTTACGTGCCTGGCGAACTGTTTTGTAGCCTCGAACAAAACGACAAGACTGGCTTCTTCGGGTACCATTACGGCTGAACTTTATGAGCTTAGCTCGACTTTGAAATCCTGCACAATCTCACGAATCAGACACTGGTAGGGCCATTTTGTTTGCTACTAGCACGGAGCTGCACAACAAAATCATTTAATGCAGTTAGTTCACGGAGGCTGCCAAAAAGCTCGAATAGAAGCATGCGACTTCAACGTTTCCCTTAAACACATGCAATTGAAGCAACACTGATCACTAGAGGGATGGTGAGGGAACACGCGCATTCGTTTTGGTAATACTGATAATCACAGTAGAAAGGAATGGAAAAGCAGTGCACGAAACGAGGGAGAGGATAATTTAAATTTTTGTTCCGTGTGCAAGCTACTTCTTTCCACACAACGTATTATGTTGCTTGTTGAAAATTTGTTGCCCTTTAGTTAGGGCGAAATACTGGCATGGCGACAGTTCCTGATTGGTAGTTGGTTGCGATGGGCCACCAGTAGGGTTACCAACCGTCCTTATTTTAAAGGACATGTCCTTATTTTCGAGGTTTTTGGAAAGCGTCCTTATTTTACTTCAAATGTCCTTATTTTCGGTCTCAAACCTTGGTATATACAGGGTGGTTCAACATGATGTTTTTTAACAGGGCATGTCATGCTATTGTAGTTTAGTCAAGGTTGTATAATTTTCATTCGCCTGAATGCGAAATGAACTCATCTGCCGAATGGCTTCAGGTGCAAGATTTATCGGAAGGCAATACTTGAAAGAACCATAGCACAGATTGAAAACGAGAGCCGAAATCAAGCTCGAGGGAGTGAGAGCTTTGGGAGAGAGAGTATAAACAAACTCACAGCATTGGTTCATTCATATACCATTCTCCTCAATACATGTTCGTTTAGGCTGTAAGTCCACACTTGCACGAATTTCCGGAGTCTAGAATCATGAGAATGAAATTCGCAATAATTGAGTGAATCGCATTCGCATGAATGCCGTTCTTGAGCGCCATTTCAATGCCGGTGCTGCTGCTATTCTTGTGCGCGTTGGTTGTAGATCCTACTTGATTCGGAATACTGCTAGTGGCTGGTGCCTATAATATGTTCTGCCTCCGTTCCCTGAGTAGGAAGGAACTGATTTTGGTGGGCGGCTACTGTCTCCGGGAATTGAAATATTGCGTGCAAAGTTACCCGATATACTAAATGAAAGCGCGCACTTCTGTCGTGAAATGGAGCGCAGTGTTCAAGGCATACCAATAACATAAATCTTAAATTAATTTGGTGAAAAAAAAACATCGCATGGAGATCAATGGTTTCTACATTAAGGAGTTACATCACTGTGGAGCGCGAAAAAAAGAGGCATATTTCGGGAATTTTTCGTGGTGCAATAAAGAGATGAATTGAGATCTTATTAAATGGGATTTATGTCATAAGTATAATAACAATAACAAAAAAATTAAAGGGTTGTGTACAGGACACGACCACGGTGACATTAAAAATGTAGCTTTTTGCAAGAGCGTGCAAATGAATTTTATCTATCACACAATCGACTCACGTTCTTGCTCACTCGCCTGTTTTCATATGTTACAATTTGCTATATACCCTCCCCATTAAGACATAATTTAATCTACTATTACAATTAATCAAGTATCTCACTAGGTGATTGGCATTATTTGGCTGATCCAACTAGTAAAAATAGTCTGTCCAGAAAATATATTCAAAAGAAAAGTTCCATATTGAGAGCTGTGATGAGGAAACCCACGCCCGCCAACGGAAATATACAGATTCTCCATGAAATATGAAATTTCATTTTCCATTTAAATTTTCAATAATGTACTAATGAACTTAGGTAAACAAGCTTAAGATTAAGTATTTCTTGATCGATTAGTGGTGGAAAAAATGAAATTATTTGATAAATTACATTGTTATGCAACGTTCGCACTACCAGTTAAAACGGGTTTTTATGCTATCTTGGCGACATTTTTCTTGTTGCTAATTATTAAAACGTGTTATAACTCTGTAGTGTAAATATTGTATTATTAAACCAATTCTGTAGCCTTTTTATGTTATATAGGTGTTTTATGTGGTAATAGGACTGACATAATTATATCTTCAGTACAGCGGTTTGTTTCATAATTTAAAAGATTTATTTTAAAATTTAAATTAGTATACCCAACCGTTCTATTTGCTGTACACTTTAAAACGCAATTAGAACTGTGTTTTAAATACATAGGGTAGGACAGATATTCTGACTGGATAAACTGGGAAAACAATTTTAAGTCCAGTAACGCTTAAGACATGGCTTGAATTTGAATCGAAAAAGAACACCCGCTTCAACTGCTGCTGGGACGGTAAGTTCTGTTTTAAAATTTTCCGTTGTGTGCAGTACGAAACAAAAGTGTTTGAAATTAGAAAACAAAAAGTTCTGCTGGGAATGTGATTGTTTCCGATGCAATTACACTCAGATTTTTCACGCAGGGGATACAGGCCGTGTAAATGAAAACCGCGTAAATTTAAAAAAAACGCGTTAATGAAAACCGCGTAAATTTCAAAATCCGCGTAAAGAAACCTGAGTGTACTCTCATATATAAAATACTACGCTGCTGAACAGTGCAATAACTACAGAAGCACGTTGTCAGATGCCTTACTGATAAAAACATACATATAACCGAAATATGAAACATGAAAACCAATAGGCTCTTTACCCTACGCAGCTACAAAGCGCCGTAAACATGGATTAACAAGTTACAACGCACACGCATGCACAACAAATATATTTTTTTCAAACGCAACACTCTTAAGCAGCACACACCGTATTGAATTAAATCCAAACCACCCCGCCCACCCACTTCGCAAATCATTCTGTGACACCGTGCTGGTTCCCCAAAAATTCCGCACACGGCCACCGCTGCCGAAAATGCATAGCGTCTACCGCTTATTGTAGTGCCCAGACGCTGCAGCCATGATCTTACTCGTTCGACATAAGAACAAAAACTGATTCAAACGGGTACGCGTCACCTCTATTTATAAACTAACAGTATATGGTTTAGTCACTTAGGTGCGAGTGTGTGCAAATGCCAACGTTACCGAAAATCAATAGCGCTTATTGCATCGCCCGGAGACGATGTTACCCGTATGGGAGAAGAGCAACAACTGATTTAAACGGACATGCGTGTCTTCTATTTATGACTTTTCGTGTTTCATTGAGCAACTAAGCTGCCCTCTCTTGACGGCTGTGTCTGAGAAATCTGCCTCACGAATGGTAATTTTCCCGTTTTTCGTGAACTTTTTAATTTTACCAATTTCCAAAAGTCTACTTTTATTGGGGAGATATTAAATTATTACCAATATTTAAGTTAGGTGTTTCTGAATCGGTTGGTGTATGAATGATTAAAATCCATCTAGTAATATCGGAGTTATAAGCGTGCAAACCTTACATAGTTTCGTTACATGGGAGATAGTTTAGATTTTAGAATGACACCTAGCCCCAGATAGTGGAGTAAGACATTTTTAATGTCAAAAAAATTTCGATTTATTTCATCACAAGTTTTCAGTACACTAGAAGTGTACATAAGAGACTAACCAGGGCTAAACATGTTTGCATCAATAAACTAAAACAAAGTATTAGTAAATAGGTGCAAGCAAGTTTTTTTCCATAAAACACTGCCGGTCAGTGGGGGATGGATTGAATACACATCCAAACTTTGAACTCGGTTTTATGAATTCAATGCAATGTCACTTAGTCCGGTCTGACTTAACACCGACCAAATGATATGATGATTTTGCATAGGCGGTCTAGGGTTAGAGTCATTCGAACTTCTGATGTACTTTTGCGCTTAAGCGTTTATACACAATAAAAGTAAGAGATCGAAAAAGCCATATTGGCAAAAATGTGCGCAATTGATCAGCCTTCCTAGAAAAAATAAGTGCAGCTAGTTGGTGAACACATTTCAGATCAAATGGCTCATAAACTTACTAGGTCCGAATTAACCCAGGTCCCCCTAAGCCGACTGGATATTATATCGTTCTCATGTGCACATCGATCTTTTGAATAAGTTTGCTAGATGTATAACCCAACTTGTTACGAAAACAGCATAGTAATAAAATTCTGTTAATTCATTTTGATCGGATATGGGTATGAAAACTTGTAAATGTTAAACTTATGTAATACGAACTGTGATTATATACATATGACCTATTTGATCAGATAAAATGCCAGTTTAAATACAATTTACAATATTTCAAATTATCCGGTTCATGAAAGTCAACACATTCTAAAATATGGTTCTTCTACACTGTAGAACCCGTATTGCAACGCAGAATTTGTACTAACCACTCATTTCAAACAGATTAATGCGTTATGTAACTATATAGTATATTATATATTAACACAATCAATTTCTGTTTCCGACTCTTCACTTGCAAGGATAGTTTGCATTAAACCTGTAGATTCGATTTCCGAATAACCCTATCTTATGCTGTGCCAAATATTTGATAAAGAGAAAAGTTTTGATGAACATTAGCAGTTTAAAATCACTATAGCATCGTGTAGTCATAAGTGTGCAGAGAACAAAATATATTTCCTTACCATGTTGTTATAGAGTGAAAGATTACGATAATTTCATTTCTGTCCCCCATATCCCTTTTTGACTCTTCAAGCAATGGCTCGTGATTATGGTTAGTGGATAATGCTTGATCAAATTTTAATGAGGGGATAAATGCAATCCGCTATGGCCAGTGCTATAGGCGGTAGACCTGCTACAATGGGTGGTAGCAATACATACACATCATTGGATGCGCGATAATTTCAATCCAAATCACTGTGCATCTGCACACGCTACCCGAGCAAACGAAAAGCCCATAATACCCCCATGCTCATGGGGATTGTCATGGGTGTTTGAAATGGGTTCAACCCATGAAAACACCATCACCATGGTCCGGTAGATCCCATATAAAACACCATATGTTGGTGTATTTATGTGTTACTAAGACCATTTTATGGTGTTTTGATGGTTGTGAATTTTGGCATGGACCATGTTTAAGGTCTTTTCAAGGGGCTATGTGGTGTTTGAACCCATGAGTATTTGCTCGGGTATGCATCTGGTAGCCTTTTATCCACTGACTCTTCATCCTGCAGCCAAACGTAATAAACATTCTTTCAAAAAAAAATCTCACGAGTGGCGAAAATCGCATTCGCATGAAAATGCTGCCTCCAGATTCAGTGAGCGTGGCATTCGGGAGAATTTACTTCATCCATCGAACGAAATGCTGTGTGAGCAATTCTAAGCTAGATTGTGCCAGCCTTTACTCAACAACGCCACTCATCAGACATTGTATTCATCGCATGAACAGATAGCTGGGGATAAACAAACCATTATAAGAATCGACGTGTGCATCATCACAGTTCACAGCACAAAGCGAAACGGGAAAAAATCGACGTTCACTCAGCAATCAACAAGCTTGAGTTTAGTATTGTTTGCCACCACAGTACGCTCATCATTTTCAAATTATTCAACTATCGAAAATCAGCGATCTGTGAGAAATGTGTTCGTGTTCTCCGACCATGATATGGTCGACATAATCGGCTAACTGACTACACTATTCGCCAAACAATCAAAGAGTAAAAGTTGCAGTTCTCGTTATTGGATGATTAGCGACCACGTCCAGCACGCATTGGAGAAAACATAGCGGCGATGACATTTCCAAGCATTGGAAACCAACATTACTCGACTAATTAGGCAGATAGGGTAGACGAGCCCTTATTCATCTCATTAGTAGGGATATCACACTCTTTCGCGGATAACTCGGCTTTCAGTGATTGGAATGCTCTTAAATCGGTATCAACATCTTTGCTTCGTTCCTAAGAAGCAGTACAAAAAAAATCTCGCTTGGAAAATGTAAAATACTCCCGTTTGAGCGAAGCGAAAAGTCGAGTACAACGCACCCTTATTCGTCCTACCATTTGAGCCAATGCGTTGAATAGAGAGAGCAGATACTGCTCTAACTAATGTATTCAAATGAGTAGGATGAATAGAGGTGCTAAGATGAATTAGGGCACAGTAACCCTACCACTTGAAATACTCGAATCAGTCATCAAAAATTGGACCAGCCGAATGGGTAATCAAGCGCCAACATGGTTAACATTTAAAAGAAATTGTTTTCAAACAATAAATGGCAAAAAATATTCTTTCGATTGTCAAATAAATATTTCGCGAATTACTCCATTTTTCAATTTTTTGCGAGCTCAGAAAAACGTCATGATGACTCACCCTGTATTAAATTTATCAGATCAATTCCAAGAGAATCAATTTCAATTATCAATTTCAAATACTTCCAGCGATTGTTTTTGTTAATGCATACTCTCTGCGACTCATTCCAACCAAAAGTTCTTTTACTCAGAAGTAACCAAAATTTGTTGGATAATTCGATATGAGGTTTGGCCAAAGTGGTTATCTTCGTTCAATATTGGCACTACACCATTCCAATTTGTCTCGATCAAGATTCAACGTCCCAGTTCAACTGCTGGAAAAAAGCCAGAATCCCGACTTTTTCAGAATTCTGGCTCAAGTGACAACTGATTCAGGCTCCAATTCCGAATAGATTTTGGTAGGGATGTCCTTAATTTGCTCTCAGTCCATTTGGTAACCCTAGCCACCAGTAGCTGGGGCACTTTTGCGCACCGTCATCATTGCCAACTGCTTTCCTCCGGTGGACTGGCTGCTTGCTGGTGCTTGAACGAATACGAATGTTGAGAAAAACCGACCGACCAATATTCATATATGAAAACACGAGAAAGCACTACTATCGCTCTCCCGCTCGTTTTCGTGCCATTCCTGTGCCTTTCCTTTCCGTTCGGCTACCAATACTAGCATAACCAAAACGAATATTCTGTCTTTCCATCGCCTTCAATCTAGTGGCCAGTGCTAGCAAACTTGCATGTTCAGTTTTTCAATAACAACATTCCAACAATATTTTCAAAGAATGTTTCAGATTTAAAAAAAAGGAAAAGATTTTCACAAATTTAAATTCTTTTGTCTTATTTGTTAGCGCTGATACTGGCCATGGGATGGTGGGGGAGCACCCACATTCGTTTTAGTTTTGATGGTATTAGCTGTAGAAAGGAATGGAAACGCAGTGCACGAAAACGAGCGAGAGAGGATAATTTAAATTCTCTTTCTTTCTTTCCCACATCGTATTTCTTATATAGCTTTCTGAAAATTATTTGTTAAGCACCATAAAATGTAAATTTCAGTTCAACTCTTATTAGAACACAATTAATTGGTCCTGCAAAGAACCGTTTGTTTTATTGCGGGAGCATAATTCAGACGCACTCCCCGCGGACACGGTGAGCCAGAAAGCACTATTTTGCATCCTCGAACAAACCGACCAAGTAGGCATCGTTGGCTTCTCGGGGCATCATTACGACTGAGTTTGTAAGCGTAGCTCGACTTTGCAGTCCTGCACAATCTCACGAACCAGACGCTGGAACGATAACCTACAGATTAGTTGCTCTGTTGCCCTTTAGTTGGGGCGAAATTCTTGCAAGGCGACAGTTCCTGATCGGGTTGCGATGAGTCACCAGTAGCTGGGGCACTTTTTCCGACCGTCGTCATCGCCAACTACTTTCCTTCGGTGGACTGGCTGCTTGCTGGTACTTGAACGAATACGAATGATGAAAAAAAACCGACCGATAGATATTTATATAATCGCGCTTTCTCGCTCGTTATCGTGCCGTGCATGAGCCTTTCCTTTCCGTCCGGCTTCTTATGGCCTAACCAAAGGAATATGCCGTCTTTCCCCCACCAACTGCTCTCGTCAAGCAACCCAATGCGAATAATCATAGGAACAAACATGTAGTGGACCTATATATAAACTTTTCATTATTTTATTGTTCGGTTGGTCTACCATAGCGACGGCTCTGTGCGGGATGGGCTGAAAATTTTCACTTTTCCGAGTCGTTTTCGAAAGATTTTCCAATACACAATTTTTAGTTATTAGTGCACGTTATACATACTTCAAATTTTAATACAGCATAGAGGAACATATTTTCAACAAATTGGCCTAAAAATCAAATCATTCTGTTAAGTATGATAAAAGTTATTAACGTTCAAAATCTGACGCGGCGCCGCAGCCGATATTTTGAAACGGGACCCCTATATTGAAAGCTTAAATGTATTCTACATTAAAATATTTCAACATTGTAACCTCCTAGTTTTAAAATATCCAAAATGTAAAAACAAAAGAATTTGGCACCGCCAAGCTAACGCATTTGTGCCTATCAAATAAACGAAATGAATAAAAAAATATAGAATCTTATTGGGAAATCAACAAGTAGAAAAGTGTGACAGAATAAGAGATCTAGGAGTGATTATAGATTCCAAAAACCTGTTTTAATCCACCTAGTGGTGCCTTTCTCATTTGTCCGTGCCTTTCTCATTTGTCCAAACTACGATTCCATAGCTGGAAAATAATGAATTTTTGAAAACGCAATCGGCCCACCCCTGATTCGATTCCTAGCCCCACCAGGAGTACTTACATTAAATTTGAAGCAAGTCGGCCAAGTCTAGCTATCGGACCAACGTGCCTGAAGTTTGTATGGGATTTTTCGACAATTTACATGGAGAAATCCCACTAACTCGCATTTTAGCCGCTAGGTGGCAGTGCATGTATCGTATTATCACTGTAAGTGAAAATAAGAAAGATAGTTTAATTGTCTACGACTTTGCAAAGACTGCTAGTCAATACGGCTTTGTTAAAAGAAGTTATTAAACTTTTAACGAAGTGATGTCTGAGTCAGTTTCCCACAAACTATGCATTTTTGTGAAATAATCGATAGGTTTGGCCCAATAGTATGTTCAGAAGAATTATAAGACATAATACGAGTTACGTTTTGGTTGGAAAATTTTAGTTCCAACTATGACCGCATAGAGGGCGCCAACACTAACTTTTCATAGAAGAGAGATAGACTATCAAGATTTTCGGAAGAATTATTGAAAAATACCTGTTCTACAACTTTTTGGAAGACACCTAATTTCTATCTTTTTCCGAAATGTGAACTAAAACGTTGTAACCAAAACATGGCTCGTATTATTTGCTACAATTCTTCTGAATATACCATAGAGTTAAATCTTATGGTTATTTCACAAAAATGTTTAGTTCGCGCAAATCGTGCACTGATACACAACCATGCACTGCTAGGTCCCATGCAAAACTGACTCAGACATCACTTCACTAAATGCTTAATAACTTATTTTAACACAGCCGCATTCACTAGCAGTCTTCGGCAAAGTTGTAGACAATTAAATTGTCTTTCTTATTTTCACTTACAGTGATAATGCGATACATACAGTGCCACCTAGCGGCTAAAATGCGAGTTAGTGGGTTTTCTCCATGTAAATTGTCGAAAAATCCCATACAAATTTCAGGCACGTTGGTCCGGTACCTAGACTTGTCCTATTTGCTTCAAATTTAGTGCAAGTACTCCTGATGGGACTAGGAATCGAATCAGGGGTGGGCCGATAGGGGTCATTTTTTTCCTGTCACTCTACTGGTCATGTTCAATAAAACGGTGGAAATGAATATTACTTATTCAGTACGATTTGCAGTTACATACGATGGATCGACAGCCACGATCTTGAGATGCTACATATGTGTCGACACTAGTTGCAATTTTAAAGTAGCAACCCCTCATTGCATACTCCTACCTACGTCTAAATAAGTCAAAAAACGCGACCGGGATTAGGTTAAAGATTTTTAGAGTGATTGCATTACCTTTCTATATGAGAAAGGCAAAAAGGTGTCAAAGTCCAAAAAAGTCAATTTTAGTCAAAAAAATTTTTTTCGAGGTTTCATCAAATCTCAACGTTTCATACATTTTAAAGTCATCTGGCATCAAAAATGCAAATTCGATTTTTAAATTTTCCCTTACTCCCCCCTTTGAGAATTTTTCATTTTATGGGAAATTGCTGTGTGGATGCACTCTTCAACCCGTAACTCTGGAACCGGAAGTCCAACCAATAAAAAAAATCAATGGCAGCCGATGGGAAGGTTGTACCTTTCATTTGAGACTAAGTTTGTACAAATCGAGCCACCTCTGAAAACCAGAAGTTTCCACATACACATATACACACATACGCACACTCCGCTAGCGAATGACGGATCTCAATAGTAGCATGTCTGTAATAACATACGTACATGGAACTATTGAGAACCAGAGCTACAGGTCCAAAGCCCTGGTAAAGGAGGATGGTTGTGATGATCCGGGCCAAGATCACCACGTAAAGCAAGGTAGGGCATAACCCCAATTATAAGGCGTGAAGCGACCCGTGCCGAGGGATGAGTGATCGAGGGGGTGAAAAAGATGCTCTATCGTTAACGGAGCCTGTGGGGTACCTGGGCAACCCCCACAGTAAGCGTCCCTTACCACGTTACTGCAGAGCTCTGGCGTGGCGGACATTTATTCTCGCGCAACTCGTGGGTACTTATATGGAGATGAACAAAAACAAAACAAATAAACAAACGGAGGTGCCAAACCCCTTTGCTAGAGGTGGTTTGGCGAAGTCTCCCCCCGTGGGGAGAGTAGTGGAGCGACGAGTGCTACATCTGATAGCGCCAGTGACCCCCCAGCAGTGGTAGGAAATAGCCCTACCAACGCACTGGAAGGGCCACTATCCGCGAGGCGAAAAGTGGTGGAGCAGCTCGACTCATTAATCGAGTTCACTAGCGCAAAGCAAAATATAAGCAAGGAGCTGAAGCCGAGCCTCCTGGAGCTCCGGAAAACTGTTCGTGTCGCAAGACAGGAACAGCAGGCTTACGCCAAGAGGATGGAATGTCGGGAGAAGTCAGACAGAGAAACCCAGACAGTGGCCTCCAAGAGGGAGGGAAGAGAGAGGGTCGACATAGGTACCCAAACCGGAGCCTTCACCTTCTATGGAGCAGCCATGTCGCTCGAAGTGGCGGCCGAGTTCCCCTCGAAGGGCAAAGGCAAGGGCAGTCGCAAGACGGCGTCGAACGCGAAGCGCCCTAGGAAGTGGCAAGGCGAGGGTGCAAAAACCAACACCACACGGCGTGCAACCGTTAAGGCCAAACGCCGTTTGGCCGAGGTAAGCGAGGGCGAGAGTGACCTCGCTCGGCAGAGCAGTGGTACCAGCAACCCGGCGCAACCGGGGCAGGGGGGTGTGAACCCCTGGACGCTGGTGACCAAGAAAAAGCCGACACCGACACCGGAGGTACCGCGGCCCTCGAAGAAGGCCAAGGACAGAGGCGAAGCCTTGTGGTTAAAAACTGACAAGGACAAATACGCCGACGTCCTAAAGTCGATGAAGGCTCTTGGGCAAGATGTGCGCACCAACACGGGAGAAATGCTTCTGGTGCTGAAGCGAGGCGCACAATCTAGTGCGGTGTACAAGGCCTTGGCCCAAGAGGTCCTTGGTGAAGGCGCCCAGGTCAGGTCGCTAGGGGCGGAAATGACTCTCCAGTGCAAGCATCTGGAAGAGTTCACGACCGCAGAAGATGTCGTCGCATTAGAGGGGGACCCTCTGGCACCCAAGTAGCCTACCTCAGGCTACTGAAGGCGGATGCCAAAAAAGTAACCGAGAAAGGTAAGCTGAAGATCGGCTGGTCAGTATGCCCAATTAGCATACCCCAGCCGCCTTCAGTGGATAGGTGCTATCGGTGCCTTGAGTCCGGCCACAAATCCTATGAGTGCAAGGGCATAGACAGGAGCAAACTATGTCTTTGCTGCGTCGAGGAGGGGCATAAGGAGCGGGGTTGCACTAAGGCGCACAAGTGCCTTATCTGCACCGCTAAGAAGGCCGGCAACGGCAATTGGGTGTCAGAATGGTGGCAATCTGTACAACGGGACGGTTCCCGGTTCAAGAGGTAATACACTCCTCCGCCGAGGGTGTGGCGATTGCCAAGATCAATGGTGTGTTCTATTGCAGCTGCTACGCTCCACCAAGGTGGCCCATAGAACAGTTCAACCAGATGATCGACAGGCTCTCGTCGGACCTAGTGGGCCGGAAACCGGTAGTCATAGCGGGAGACTTTAACGCTTGGGCAGTGGAGTGGGGCAGCCGCTGTACAAGTAGCAGGGGTCAAGCGCTAATGGAGGCGCTTGCGAAATTCGATACTGTGCTAGCTAACAATGGCTCCGCATTCCGTAGAAACGGGGTGGAGGCGTGGATTGACGTAACATTTGCCAGCCCGCGTCTGGCTCCAGTCATGGAATGGAGGGTAGACGAAGGCTACACCCATAGCGATGATTTAGCAATCCTCTTTAGGATCAACTATGGTGTGCAGCATCCGAGGGCGGGAGATCCCTGTCAGGTACGCGGGTGGAAGTCCAATCACTTCGACAGCGAAACTTTCGGTCCTGGGACTGCAGGCCAACACCGACAGTCTAAGCGGGGATGCGCTGGTAGCTGTTCTGTCACGCGCGTGCGACTCCACTATGCCGAGAAAAACACTGCCAAGAAACGGCAGATGCCCGGTATACTGGTGGAGTGCCGAGATTGCAGCTCTACTATCAGCCTGCCTCAGAGCTAGACGTAGGATGCAAAGAGCTCGCACCGAGGATGCAAGAGAGAACCGCCGTGAAGTATTTCGAGCTGCGAAATTGGCCCTTAATAAGGCCATTAAAAGCAGCAAGAGAGCGTGTTTCGACAACCTGTGTGAGAGTGCCAATGCGAATCCGTGGGGTGACGCCTACAGTATTGTGATGGCCAAGACCAAAGGGGATCTTCACCCCCAGAACGGTCTCCGGACCGGTTGGCGACGATTATCGAAGTACTCTTCTCGTCTCAAGCCCCTGGCCACCTGCACTACGAGACAGTGCGGGCACGGCCGAAATGGTGGCTCCGGTGACGAATGAAGAACTACTCGCAGTGGCTAAATCCCTAGCAATGAACAAAGCTACAGGGCCGGATGGAGTTCCAAACAGCGCTCTCAAGGCAGCGATAATAGCGAACCCGAACATGTTCAGGCTAGCTATGCAGAGGTGCCTTGACGAGTGCTGTTTCCCCGATAGATGGAAAAAACAGAAATTGGTGCTGTTGCCGAAGCCCGGGAAGCCGCCAGGACCCATCGGCGTACAGACCAATCTGTCTGATCGACACGACTGGCAAACTGCTTAAGAGGATTATCCTCAACAGGCTAACCCCGTCCGCGGAAGGAAGGGGTAAACCCAGCCACCCCGAAGCAAGACAGAAGAGTGAGTGTATAGGCGTATAAGTGGACTGCCTCATCCCAAGACGGGAGGGTCGTAGCGTAGTATATTGGGACTTAGCTATCGATGCCTCATGGCGTGGCAGAGGAGTGAAAGGGTGAGCATCCAAGTCAGTCTCACACGGCATGTTAAGGGTGAGCACAAAAGTCAGCCTCACATGGTATGGTAGAGGCTAGCACAAAAGTAAGCCTAGCAATGAATGAAAAGGTGAGCACCCAAGTCAGCCTCGCAAGGAACGAAAAAGGTGAGCACAAAAGTCAGCCTCATGTGGGAGTGTTTGAGAGTGAATCAAGGTGCGATAGAGAGAGCACCCCAGTAAGCCTCATACATGACGTATGAACGCGTGAGTGAGAGTGAGTGAGTACATTAAGTACAGCCATCCTTCCAGAAGTAATACCGAGAGGTAGTTCCTGGGAGGAACGATGGCGGAGCCCAATGAAGTTTAGTCGCTATAAATGGCAGCGTCACCATTCGAGCCCGACACGCCCCAGTGCACCCCGTGCGGTAGCTTGGCACCTACCAATAGCACGTGTACTGGGCTAGGACGTAAAGGTCTTCTCCATTGTAAAAAACACATACATACACCCACCTACATACACACACACATTCGCACATACACACATACGCACATAACTGTAGAGGCCCCGACAGATCTGATCTGTGCAGAAAATGTGGGGAGAAGGGACACATTGCTAGAGACTGCACAAAGCAACCGAAGTGCTTTCTCTGCACAAATGAGGTCGACAAAGACCACATGACGGGAGGCTTCTTATGCCCAGAGTACAAAAAGGCGAAGGCAGGCCAATAATGATGGAGGTTACCCAGCTCAATCTCAATCATTGTGACATTGCACAGCAACTGTTGTGGCAGTCAACAACAGAAATGAAGTGCGACGTTGCAATTATTGCAGAGCCGTATCGTGTCCCTCCCGATAACGGTAACTGGGTGATGGATAGTGCAGGGATGGCGGCAATCCAAGTGATGGGCGGTTTTCCTGTTCAAGAAGTGGTGGATAGCACACACGAAGGTTTCGTGATCGCCAGGATAAACGACGTATTCGTGTGTTGCTGTTATGCTCCTCCACGGTGGACACCAGAGCAATACAACCGGATGCTGGACGCATTAACCGACTCGTTAGTCGGGCGAACGCCTGTTGTTATAGGAGGAGATTTCAACGCTTGGGCCGTGGAGTGGGGTAGCAGGCTGACCAACGCACGAGGTTACAGCCTATTGGAAGCACTGGCGAAGCTGGACGTAAAGCTGTGCAATGAAGGTTCCGCTAGCACATTCCGTAAAGACGGTCGGGAATCCATCATCGACGTAACATTCTGCAGCGCGTCGCAGATGGATGACATGAATTGGCGAGTTAGTGAGCATTACACACATAGTGATCACCAAGCCATCCACTACACCATTGGTCGGCGAAATCGTACGGTGACGCAGAGAGTGAGGACTGGCGAGCGGAAGTGGAAAATAAAGGAATTCGACAAGGACCTTTTTGTGGAAGCACTTCGTGCTGACAGCGCCACTCCAATTCCGAGTGCCGATGAGCTGTCGGAAACAATAGCTAGGGCATGCGATATAACAATGCCGAGAAAAATGGAGCCGAGGAACTACCGGCGTCCGGCGTACTGGTGGAACGAAAGGCTAAGCATGCTCCGGGCAACTTGCTTAAAAGCCAGAAGACGCATTCAGAGAGCAAGATCTGAGGCAGTCAGAGAAGAGTGTAAGGTAACATTCCGGGCGGCTAGGGCCGCTTTTTAACGTGATATAGTGCTAGGCAAGTCCACCTGCTACAAGGAGCTGTGCAGAGAAGTAGACGCTAACCCCTGGGGCAATGCTTACCGTGTCATTATGGCCAGGATCAAGGGCCCAATGACGCCAGTCGAAATGTGCGGCGACAAGCTGAAAATTATCGTGGAGGGCCTTTTCCCGAAGCACGACCCAACTGCATGGCCGCCTACACCGTACGCTGATGCAGATGGTGGAAATGCAGGTGACAATCGGGTTTCCAACGACGAGCTCCTAGTGGCAAAAGGGATGAAAGCGAAGAAAGCTCCCGGACCGGATGGTATCCCCAACGTGGCACTGAAGACTGCGATCCTGGCGTTTCCGGACATGTTCAGGATAGTCCTACAGAAATGCCTGGACGATGGCTACTTCCCGGATAGATGGAAGATCCAGAAGCTGGTGTTACTGCCAAAACTAGGGAAACCACCAGGAGATCCAGTATCGGTAAACTCCTGGAAAGAGTCATCCTCAACAGGCTGACGACCTACGCTGAAAGTGAGAACGGACTATCGCAGAGACAGTTCGGGTTCCGGAAAGGAATATCGACGGTGGACGCCATCCGCATCGTCATCGCGAACGCGGAGAAAGCATTGAAGCAAAAGAGAAGGGGTAATCGCTACTGCGCCGTGGTAACGATAGACGTGAAGAACGCGTTCAACAGTGCTAGCTGGGGAGCCATCGCCGTAGCGCTGCATAGAATGCGGGTTCCGGATTATCTGTGCAAGGTTCTGAAAAGTTACTTTCAGAACCGAGTACTGGTCTACGAAACGAACATGGGGCAGAGGTCGATTAGGGTAACGCCGAGAGTACCTCAGGGCTCCATACTCGGCCCAACGCTCTGGAATATTATGTACAACGGAGTGTTAACACTGGAACTGCCCAGGGGAGTGGAGATAGTCGGCTTTG
Organism: Topomyia yanbarensis; assembly: GCF_030247195.1. Classification (NCBI taxonomy): domain Eukaryota; kingdom Metazoa; phylum Arthropoda; class Insecta; order Diptera; family Culicidae; genus Topomyia; species Topomyia yanbarensis. Next base: position 196,634,534 of record NC_080672.1, on the reverse strand, counting down.
CAGATGATGTTGTCCTGACGATAACGGGCGAGACCCTTGAGGAGGTGGAGATGCTGACGGCAGAGACAATAGGCATCGTGGAAACCTGGATGGTTAACGTCAGGTTTCAGCTGGCTCACCACAAGACTGAGGTAGTGCTGGTTAGCAATCGTAAGCAAATCCAGCGTCTCGAGATCAGTGTCGGGGGACAATCCATTCCATCGATGCGCGCGCTGAAGCACTTGGGTGTGATGGTTGACGATCAGTTGAATTACAACTGCCATGTCGACTATGTATGTGAGAAGGCTGCGAGGCCAACTAGCGCATTGGCAAGGATCATGCCGTATCACGGAGGGGCAAGAGGCAGCACGAGACGTCTCCTGGCGAATGTCTCATCCTCAATCCTGAGATATGGCGTACCGGCCTGGGCTGCTGCGCTGAACTCAAAGCGGAACCGGACGAAGTTGACAAGAACTTTTCGCCTAATGGCTGTTCGTGTCGCAAGTGCATACAGAACGATATCGTCGGGGGCGGTATGCGTAATTACCGGGATGATTCCCATCTGCATCACTCTGGCTGAGGACGTAGAGTGCTACCAGCGGAGAAATGAACGTAATGCAAGGAGACTGATTCGAGCGGACTCGTTGGCTAAGTGGCAGAAAGAGTGGGATTACGCGGAGAAAGGAAGGTGGACCCGCCGACTCATCCCAAATGTGTCTACTTGGGTACATAGGAAGCATGGAGAGGTGAACTTCCATCTGACGCAGTTTTTGTCCGGGCATGGATGCTTCCGGAAATACCTACATCGGTTTGGACACGCTTCGTCACCCCTTTGCCCGGAGTGTGTGAACGTGCAAGAGACACCGGAATACGTGGTCTTCGAATGCCCCAGATTCGAAGAAGTCCGAAGGGGTATGCCTGATATAACAGTGGATAATATCGTCGAAGAGATGTGCCGCAACGAGCATATCTGGGACGCTGTCAACAGAGTTGTTACGAGTATACTCTCCGAGCTGCAAAGGAAGTGGCGAAGGGACCAACAAAGTAACGACATTGGTTAGAACGCCGCAGTGGAACCAAAAATAGGGTTTCGGGAGAAATTCCGCCGCCGGGAAACTCACCGACGGTGTAGACTGGGTCCACCGCCGGGGACCAGTTGAGTAGTACGCGATGTAGCACCGGGCTCGGGTTGTCGGGGCGCCAGCGAACCGGACGTCAGGCTCCACCGGAATCGCCGGACCGACCTCGACACTCTACCGGGTAGCTCGTGAGCAGGCTAGATCCACCGTCGGGGATTAGACTGAGTAGACCGCGTCGAATAGCCAGAAGTGGATCGTTGGGGCGCCAGTGAACCGGAAGCTACGCTCTACTCGGAATCGCTGGATGGACCTCAGCATCTGCTGGCTGGACGTTGAGTAGGCTAGGTCCACCGCCGGGGACTAGACCGAGTAGACGAGGCGGATAGCTTAATGGCTCACAGAAACGTGCATCGGTATTGGGAGCGGTCTGCCGCCGGGCAATTCACGATAGGGCTGATTCGGTGCCGTGGACTACCCGACAGAATCGTGACGAAAAGGGGAGCTAATTGGCTCACGAAACAAACACCGGTAACGAAAGAAATTCCGTTGTCGGGGAACTCTCAATCGGAGCAGGATAAGCGGTAAAGCTGGAAGATTTTAGTAGAGCTAAACGGCTGAAGAAAGCGGGTATCGGTGTCGGGGGAAATTCCTCCGTCGGGGAACCATAGGTCGGAGTAGGATGAGTTCACCGTTGAGCACTATCCAAGCGGATCGTGATAAGGCAGGGAGCTGAATGACTTACGGAAACATGAGCTGAATGGCTCAGGGAATCAGCACCTAAACGGCTCACCACAGGGACGAGAAATAAACGGCGACGTAATGGATGGAGACAATACGCAGGAGAGGAACCGAGAGTTAAATCAAAGCTCATAGGTCGTGTCACTCCATGAACCAAGCGAGGCTCCGAGATAGAGCAGCAGAAATAGGTGCGACGAAAGCGCAACGACCCCCCCCCCCCTCACGAAGTAATACGATGACGTAGTTCCGTGGGGAAGAAGGGCGTAAAAAGTAAGGAATGTTTTAGTGGTTAGGCACGAACGTGAGTCGTGAGTCCCACACAGTGCCAATACACTACAGGCCAGGCTTTTGAAGCTTTTTTAACCTTACTATAAAAAAAACACATACGCACATACACACACATACATACACACACAAACTCCGCTAGCGAATGACGGATCTCAATAGTAGCATGTCTGTAATAACATACGTACCTGGAACTATTGAGAACCAGAGCTACAGATCTAAAGCCCTGCTAAAGGAGGATGGTTGTGATGATCTGGGCCGCGGTCACTACGTAAAGCAAAATATGTCATAACCCCAATTCCAAGGCGTGAAGCGACCCGTGCCGAGGGATGAGTGATCGAGGGAGTGAAAAAGATGCTCGATCGTTAACGGAGCCTGTGGGGTACCTGGGAAACCCCCACAGTAAGCGTCCCTTACCACGTTACTGCGGAGCTCTGGCGTGGCGGACCTTTCTTTCTCGCGCTACTCGTGGGAAAAATGAGTGAAGTGAATAAAAATAAAAATAAACTAACTGAGGTGCCGAAACCTTTTACTAGAGGTGGTTTGACGAGGTCTCCCCTAGTGGGGAGAGTAGTGGAGCGATGAGTGCTGTATCCGACTGCACCGACCCCCCAGCAGTGGTAGAAAATAGCCCTACCAACGCGCTGGACGAGCCACTAACGGCGATGCGCAAAGTGGTGGAGCAGCTCGATGCAATAATCGAGTTCACTAACGGGAAGCAAAACGTCAGCAACGAGCTGAAACAGAGCCTGCTGGTACTCCGGAAAGCTGTTCGTGTCGCAAGACAGGAACAGCAGGCTTACACCAAGAGGGTGGAATGTCGGGAGAAGTCCGACAGAGGAACCCAGACAGTGGCTTCCAAGAGGAAGGGGAGAGAGAAGGCCGACATAGGTACCCAGACAGGGGCCTTCCCCTTCCCTTTCTATGGAGCAGCCATGTCGCTCGAAGCGGCGGCTGAGTTTCCCTCGAAGGGCAAGGGCAAGGGCAAGCGCACGACGGCGTCGAACGCGAAGCGCCCTAAGAAGTCACCAGGAGGATGCAAAAACCAACACCACACGGCGTGCAACCGTCAAGGCCAAACGCCGTTTGGTCGAGGCAAACCGGGGCGAGAATGACCACGTTGGGCAAAGAGAAGGTACCAGCAACTCGGCGCAACCGGGGCAGGGGGGCGTAAACCCCGCTGGTCACCAAGAAGTAGCCGTAGAAGTCACCGGAGGCACAGGGGCCCGCGAAGAAGGCCAAGGACAGAGGCGAAGCCTTGTGGTTAAAAACCGACAAGGACAAATATGCCGACGTCCTAAAGTCGATGAGGGCGGCCGAAAGCCTCTCGGCCCTCGGGCAAGACGTGCGCAGCGTGAGACGCACCAACACAGGCGAAATGCTTTTGGTAGACGCACAATCCAGGGCAGTGTATAAGGCCTTGGCCCAAGAGGTCCTGGGTGAAGGCGCCCAAGTGAGGTCGTTAGGGGCGGAAATGACTCTCCAGTGTAAACAACTGGACGAGTTCACGACCGCAGATGATGTCGTCGCAGCCGTCAAGGAGCGATGCGACGTGGCAATCGAGCGGGCCTCTGTGCGCTTGAGAGGGGGACCCTCCGGCACCCAAGTAGCATACCTCAGGCTACTGAAAGCAGATGCCAAAAAGGTAACCGTGAAAGGTAAACTGAAGATCAGCTGGTTGGTATGCCCAATAAGCATACCCCAGCCGCTTTCTGTGGATAGGTGCTATCGGCGCCTTGAGTCCGGCCATAAATCTTATGAATGTAAGGGCACAGACAGGAGTAAACTATGTCGTCGCAGCGGTGAGGAGGGGCATAAGGAGCGGGGCTGCACTAAGGCGCATAAATGCTTTATCTGTTCCGCTAAGAAGCAAGCTATGGGCGGACCTTCGTGTCCCTTCGGTGAGGCAAATAGAAGAAGCCGTGAACGTTACACAGCTAAATCTTAACCATTGTGCAGCAGCCCAACAGCTGTTGTGGCAGTCGGTCTCGGAGTCGAGGGTAGATGTCGCCCTTTTATCAGACCCGTACAACATCCCTGCCGGCAACGGCAATTGGGTGTCGGACGGGCCTGGAATGGTGGCAATCTGTACAACGGAACGGTTCCCGGTTCAAGAGGTAATACACTCCTCCGCCGAGGGTGTTGCGATTGCCAATGGTGTGTTCTATTGTAGCTGCTACGCTCCACCAAGGTGGCCCATAGAACAGTTCAACCAGATGATCGACAGGCTCTCATCAGACCTAGTGGGCCGGAGCCGGTAGTCATAGCGGGAGACTTTAACGCTTGGGCAGTAGAGTGGGGCAGCCGCTGTACAAATAGCAGTGGCCAAGCGCTAATGGAGTCGCTTGCGAAATTCGATACTGTGCTAGCTAACATTGGCTCTGCTAGTACATTCCGTAGAAACGGGGTGGAGGCATGGATTGACGTAACATTTGCCAGCCAGAGTCTGGTTCCAGTCATGGAATGGAGGGTAGACGAAGGCTACACCCATAGCGATGATTTAGCAATCCGCTTTACGATCAACTATGGTGTGCAGCATCCGAGGGCAGGAGATCCCTGTCAGGTACGCGAGTGGAAGTCCAATCACTTCGACAACGAAGCTTTCACCGCGGCCCTGGGACTGCCTGGGAGGCCAACACCGACAGTCTAAGCGGGGATGCGCTGGCAGCCGTTCTACCACGCGCGTGCGACGCCAAGAAAAACCCCGCCACTATTCCGAGAAAAACACTGCCAAGAAACGGCAGATGCCCGGTATACTGGTGGAGTGTCGAGATTGCAGCTCTACGATCAGCCTGCCTCAGAGCTAGACGTAGGATCCAAAGAGCCCGCACCGAGGATGCAAGAGAGAACCGCCGTGAAGTGTTTCGAGCTGCGAAATTGGCCCTTAACAAGGCCATCAAAAGCAGCAAGAGAGCGTGTTTCGACAACCTGTGTGAGAGTGCCAACGCGAATCCGTGGGATGATGCCTACAGAATCGTGCTGGCCAAGACCAAAGGGAGCTCTTCACCTCCAGAACGGTCTCCGGACCGGTTGGCGACGATTATCGAAATACTCTTCCCGCTTCGAGCCACAAGCCCCTGGCCACCTGCCTACGAGACAGTGCGGGCACGGCCGAAATGGTGGCTCCGGTGATGAAAGAAGAACAACTCGCAGTGGCTAATTCTCTAGCAATGAACAAAGATCCAGGGCCGGATGGAGTTCCAAACAGCGCTCACAAGACAGCGATCATAGCGAACCCGAACATGTTCAGGCTAGCTATGCAGAGATGCCTTGACGAGTGCCCTTTCCCCGGTAGATGGAAAAAGCAGAAATTGGTGCTGTTGCCGAAGCCCGGGAAGCCGCCAGGTAACCCATCGGCGTACAGAACAATCTGTCTGATCGACACGACTGGCAAATTGCTTGAGAGGATTATCCTCAACAGGCTCACCCCGTACGCGGAAGGTACGGACGGCCTGTCAAGCAACCCGTTTGGCTTTCGGAAGGGTAAGTCCACAGTGGACGCTCTCAACTCAGTGATAAATACTGCCGAGATAGCGATCCAACGAAAAAGGCGAGGTATTCGATACTGTGCGTTAGTGGCACTTGACGTGAAGAACGCATTCAACAGCGCAAGCTGGGATGCCATCGCGCTCTCGTTACACCGGCTTAGCCTACCGGTGTGTCTGTACCGGATCCTGGAAAGTTACTTCCAAAACCGCGTACTGCTATACGAGACCGATGCCGGTCAGAAAAGGGTTCCGATTACCGCCGGAGTCCCGCAGGGCTCGATCCTAGGCCCGGTGCTATGGAACCTCATGTATGACGGGGTTCTGAGACTGAAGTTCCCTCCTGGGGTCAAGATCGTCGGCTTTGCCGACGACGTAACCTTGGAGGTCTACGGGGAGTCAATCCCTGAGGTAGAACTAACCGCAGAACACGCGATCAACACAGTGGAGGAATGGATGAGCGCGAGAGGCCTGGAGCTCGCTCATCATAAGACGGAAGTAGTTATCGTCAACAACCGCAAGTCGGCACAACATGCAGTTATCCATGTGGGAGAAGTCGCGATCACTTCACAGCGAAGTCTGAAGTCTCTCGGAGTCATTATAGACGACAAGCTGACCTTCGGCAGCCACGTCGACTATACATGCGGCTCTATCGAGAATGATGTCCAACAGCTCAAAGGTGTGCGCCAGTAGACGTAGGTTACTGGCAGGCGTTGCCGTATCTATCCTCAGGTAACCAGTTACCTACAGAAACTGGAGAGCACCTACCGCGTGATGTGCCTCAGAGTGATATCTGCCTACCGCATTGTATCACACGATGCATCCTGCGTGATAGCGAGCATGATGCCAGTCGGGCTGGTCATTCGGGAAGATGAGGAGTGCATCGAGCTACGTGGAAATAGAGGAGCCCGCGAGCGTACCAGGGTGATCTCGGTCGCCAGATGGCAGCGTGAGTGGAATAACTCATCAAAAGGTAGGTGGACTCACCGGCTGATACCTAACATATCGAGCTGGGTGGGAAGACCCCATGGGGAAGTTCACTTCCATCTAACACAATTCCTGTCAGGCCATGGCTGTTTCCGACAGTACCTCCACAGGTTCGGGCACGCGGAGATCCCAGCCTGCCCTGACTGCCCAGGTGTAGATGAAACTGCCGAACATATACTGTTCGTATGACCTCGTTTCGACGTCGAAAGAAGAGCAATGCTTGACGTCTGTGGCTGGGACACAACCCCTGATACCCTTATTCAGTGGATGTGTCAATCGGTGGAGAAGTGGAACGCAGTCTAGACTGCAACCATCCAGATTGCCTGTAGGCTACAGGTAATTTGGCGAACCGAGCAACAGACAACGCACACGACTAACTAGTGATTGGTTAGCTGGAGCGAAAAAGGCCGAGCGCAAAAAGTGAGTGAATGGTCTGTCCATTCTGAGGCAGGTTTGGCGCAGCGATTGGCATCCGCGTAAGGGGTAAACCCAGCCACCCCGAAGCAAGGCAGAAGAGCGAGTGTATAGGCGTATATATGGACTGCCTCATGCCAAGATGGGAGGGTCGTAGCGTAGTATGTTGGGACTTAGCTATCGATGCCTCGTGGCGTGGCAGAGGAGTGAAAGGGTGAGCATCCAAGTCAGTCTCACAATATGTTAAGGGTGAGCACAAAAGTCAGCCTCACATGGTATGGTAGAGGCTAGCAAAAAATAAGCTTAGCAAGGAATGAAAAAGGTGAGCGCACAAGTCAGCCTCGCATGGTATGTCAGAAGTGGGGCCTAAGAAAGTGTCCCAAATGGGATGCCAGGAGGCGACAGGGGTATAATAGAGTGGTACGATCGAGAGTGAACCAGGTGATAGGGTGAGCATTAGAGTGACAGGAAAAAAATAACCCCTATCGGCCCACTCCTGAGTCGATTCCTAGTCCCACTAGCAGTACTTGCTCTAAATTTGAAGCAAATCGTACAAGTCTAGCTACCGAACCAACGTGCTCGAAGTTTGTATGAGATTTTTCGACAATTTACATGGAGAAAACCAACTAGCGCACTAGTTGGTGACTATTAAATTATCTTTCTTGTTTTCACTTTCAGTGATAATGCGATGCATATAGTGCCACCTAGCGGCTAAAATACGCGCTAATGGGTTTTCTCCATGTAAATTGTTGAAAAATCCCATACAAACTTCGGGCACGTTGGTCCGGTAGCTAGACTTGTCCGATTTGCTTCAAATTTGGAGCAAGTATTCCTAATGGGACTAGGAATCGAATCAGGAAGTCTTTATTTTCTAAGGCAGTCTAGTGAGCATCCAAGTCAGCCTCACATGGTATGTTAGAGGCTAGCACAAAAGTAAGCCTAGCAAGGAATGAAAAAGGTGAGCACATAAGTCAGCCTCGCAAGGAACGAAAAAACCCGTAATTCCGGAACCAGAAGTCCAATAAACAAAAAAATCAATAGCAGCCGATGGGAAGATTGTACCTTTCATTTGAGAACCTAGTTGTGCAAATCGATCCAGCCATCTCTGAGAAACAGACGTGACATTTTTTTTCCACATACACACATACACACATACACACATACACACACAGAGACATTTTCCGATCTCGACGAGCTGAGTCGAATGGTACATGACTCCCGGCTCTCCGGGCCGGGTTTAGTTTGACGATTTTTAGAGTGATTGCATAACCTTTCTATATGAGAAAGGCAAAACGGTAGTATCTGACTGAAGGGTTCACCTTTCCTTTCAGACTAAGTGTGTTCAGCCATCTCTGAGAAACAGTGGTGACATTTTTTGCCACATAAACGCAAACATACATACGTACACACAGACATTTTCCGATCTCATCGAACTGAGTCGAACGGTATATGAGATTCAGCTCTCCGGGTTTTGGTTAAAAGGTCGATGTTTAGAGCGATTGCATAACCTTTCTATTTGAGAATGCAGAAAAGTGCAAAAAGTTAAGTCCTTCCGGGATCCTAGTAACATTTTTTTCGACGATACATCAAAACTCAACGTTTCATGCCTTTAAAAGAAATTTGACATAAATAATATGACATCACTTTCTGATATTTCATGTGGACCAACGTTTAGAAAAAAAATTGTTCCGGCTTATTTGGGAATTTCATACGTGACCGAACGATTCAGTCTATATTTCTGGAACCATAAATCCGATTCCTACGAAATTTCATGGCAATCTATGGGGATAATATCCCTTTCATTTGATTTCGTAAAAATCGGCCCGTCCATTTCCGAGAAACTAATGTGAGTTTGGTAATTTTGAACGATGGACATTTTTTTATCGATAATACCGGAAAATTTTACGGTGGGCAATGTGGCCAACAAGACTTCGAAAGAATGGTGGGGGAAGGGTTTATCGGAGATGTAACCAACCGCATTGTATACCTTCCATTTGATTCTTGGTTTGTGGAAATCGGTTCAGTCTTCACCGAATAAACGATATGATTTTAATTCTGTATTATACCCGAAACCCGGGACTTCCGGAATTGTCGATAGTGGACAATAACTTCAAAGAATCTTTAATTGACCATCAGTGATCTAGATCTGCAAATCAGAGTTATTTTTTGTCCATTTCAGTAGATTTTGAACCTCTTTTTTTACAGTGGAGAAGACCTTTATGTCCTAGCCCAGTACACGTGCTATTGGTAGGGTCCAATCTACCGCACGGGGTGCACTGGGGGCGTGTCGGACTCGAATGGTGACCAGCCATTAATACCGACTAAACTCCATTGGGCTCCGCCATTATTCCTCCCAGGAACTACCTCTCGGTATTACTTCTGGGGGGATGGCTGTACTAAATGTACTCATTCTCACTCACGCGTTCATACATCCTGTATGAGGCTTACTTGGGTGCTCTCTCAATCGCACTTTGATTCACTCTCAAACACTCCCACATGAGGCTGACTTTTGTGCTCACCTTTTACGTTCCATGCGAGGCTGACTTGTGTGCTCACCTTACTCATTCCTTGCTAGGCTTACTTTTGTGCTCGCCCTACCCATACCATGTGAGGCTGACTTGGGTGCTCACCCTATCACCTGATTCACTCTCAATCGTGCCACTCTATTGTACCTTTGTCACTCCCTCTGGCATCCCACGTGGGACATTTTTCTTAGGCCCCACTTCTGACATACCATGCGAGGCTGACTTTTGTGCTCACCTTTTTCATTCCTTGCTAGGCTGACTTTTGTGCTAGCCTCTACCAACCTGTGAGGCTGACTTTTATGCTCACCCTCAACATGCAGTGTGAGACTGACTTGGATGCTCACCCTTTCACTCCTCTGCCACGCCATGAGGCATCGATAGCTTAGTTCCAACATACTACGCTACGACCCTCCCGTCTTGGCATGAGACAGTCCACTTATACGCCTATACACTCACTCTTCTGTCTTGCTTCGGGGTGGCTGGGTTTACCCCTTACGCGGTTGCCATTCGCTGCGCCAACCTGCCTCGGCATGAACAGACCATTCACTCTCTTATTTTGCGCTTGGCCTTTTTCGCTCCAGCTAACCAATCACTAGTTGGCCGTGCCCGTCGTCTGTTGCTCGGTTCGCCAGATTACCTGTAGCCTACTGGCAATCTGGATGGTAGCAGCCGAGACTGGGTTCCACTTCTCCACCGATTGACACATCCGCTGAATAAGGGTATCAGGGGTTGTGTCCCAGCCACAGACGTCAAGCATTGCTCTTCTTTCGACGTCGAACCGATGACATACGAACAGTATGTGTTCGGCAGGTTCATCTACACCTGGGCAGTCCGGGCAGGCTGGGACCTCCGCGTGCCCGAACCTGTGGAGGTACTGACGGAAACAGCCATGGCCTGACAGGAATTGTGTCAGGTGGAAGTGAACTTTCCCATGGGGTCTTCCCACCCAGCTCGATATGCTAGGTATCAGCCGGTGAGTCCACCTACCTTTCGAGGAGTTGTCCCACTCACGCTGCCATCTGGCGACCGAGGTCGCCCTGGTGCGCTCGCGGGCTCCCCTATTTCCACGTAGCTCAAAGCACTCCTCATCTTCCCGAATGACCAGCCCGACTGGCATCATGCTCGCTATCACGCAGGATGCATCGTGTGATACCGTGCGGTAGGCAGATATCACTCTGAGGCACATCACGCGGTAGGTGCTCTCCAGTTTCTGTAGGTAACTGGTTACCCTCAGTGCTCTTGACCATGACGGGCCGCCGTACCTGAGGATAGATACGGCAACGCCTGCCAGTAACCTACGTCTACTGGCGCACACCTTTGAGCTGTTGGACATCATTCTCGATAGTGCCGCAACAGCAGTCGACGCTCTCTTGCACGTATAGTCGTATAGTCGTCTATAATGACTCCGAGAGACTTCAGACTTCGCTGTGAAGTGATCGCGACTTCTCCCACATGGTTAACTGCATGTTGTGCCTACTTGCGGTTGTTGACGATAACTACCTCCGTCTTATGATGAGCGAGCTCCAGGCCTCTTGCGCTCATCCATTCCTCCACCGTGCTAATCGCGTGTTCTGCGGTTAGTTCTACCTCAGGAATTGACTCCCCGTAGACCTCCAAGGTTACGTCGTCGGCAAAGCCGACGATCTTGACCCCAGGAGGGAACTTCAGTCTCAGAACCCCGTCATACATGAGGTTCCATAGCACCGGGCCTAGGATCGAGCCCTGCGGGACTCCGGCGGTAATCGGAACCCTTTTCTGACCGGCATCGGTCTCGTATAGCAGTACGCGGTTTTGGAAGTAACTTTCCAGGATCCGGTACAGACCCACCGGTAGGCTAAGCCGGTGTAACGAGAGCGCGATGGCATCCCAGCTTGCGCTGTTGAATGCATTCTTCACGTCGAGTGTCACTAACGCACAGTATCGAATACCTCGCCTTTTTCGTTGGATCGCTATCTCGGCAGTATTTATCACTGAGTTGAGAGCGTCCACTGTGGACTTACCCTTCCGAAAGCCAAACTGGTTGCTTGACAGACCGTCCGTACCTTCCGCGTACGAGGTGAGCCTGTTGAGGATGATCCTCTCAAGCAGTTTGCCAGTCGTGTCTATCAGACAGATTGGTCTGTACGCCGATGGGTCGCCCGGCGGCTTCCCGGGCTTCGGCAACAGCACCAGTTTCTGCTTTTTCCATCTATCGGGGAAACGGCACTCGTCAAGGCATCTCTGCATAGCTAGCCTGAACATGTTCGGGTTCGCTATGATCGCTGCCTTGAGAGCGTTGTTTGGAACTCCATCCGGCCCTGGAGCTTTGTTCATTGCTAGGGATTTAGCCACTGCGAGTAGTTCTTCATTCGTCACTGGAGCCACCATTTCGACCGTGCCCGCACTGTCTCGTAGTGCAGGTGGCCAGGGGCTTGTGGCTCGAGACGGGAAGAGTACTTCGATAATCGTTGCCAACCGGTCCGGAGACCGTTCTGGGGGTGCGAAGCCCCCTTTGGTCTTGGCCATCACAATCCGGTAGGCGTCACCCCACGGATTCGCGTTGGCACTCTCACACAGGTTGTCGAAACACGCTCTCTTGCTGCTTTTAATAGCCTTGTTAAGGGCTAATTTCGCAGCTCGAAACACTTCACGGCGGTTCTCTCTTGCATCCTCGGTGCGAGTTCTTTGCATCCTACGTCTAGCTCTGAGGCAGGCTGACCGTAGAGCTGCAATCTCGGCACTCCACCAGTATACCGGGCATCTACCGTTTATTGGCAGTGTTTTTCTCGGCATAGTGGCGTCGCACGCGCGTGATAGAACATCTACCAGCGCATCCCCGCTTAGACTGTCGGTGTTGGCCTCCAGTCCCAGGGCCGCGGTGAAAGCTTCGCTGTCGAAGTGATTGGACTTCCACCCGCGTACCTGACAGGGATCTCCCGCCCTCGGATGCTGCACACCATAGTTGATCTTAAAGCGGATTGCTAAATGATCGCTATGGGTGTAGCCTTCGTCTACCCTCCATTCCATGCCTGGAGCCAGACTCGGGCTGGAAAAGGTCACATCAATCCACGCCTCCACTCCGTTTCTACGGAATGTACTAGCGGAGCCATCATTAGCTAGCACAGTATCGAGTTTCGCAAACGCTTCCATTAGCGCTTGACCCCTGCTATTTGTACAGCGGCTGCCCCACTCCACTGCCCAAGCGTTAAAATCTCCCGCTATTACTACCGGTTTTCGGCCCACGAGGTCCGACGAGAGCCTGTCGATCATCTGGTTGAACTGTTCTATTGGCCACCTTGGTGGGGCGTAGCAGCTGCAATAGAACACACCATTGATCTTGGCAATCGCCACACCCTCGGCGGAGGAGTGTATTACCTCTTGAACCGGGAACCGTCCCGTTGTACAGATTGCCACCATTCCAGACCCGTCCGACACCCAATTGCCGTTGCCGGCAGGGATGCTGTACGGGTCTGATAAGAGGGCGACATCTGTCCTCGACTCCGAGACCGACTGCCACAGCAGCTGTTGGGCTGCTGCACAATGGTTAAGATTTAGCTGTGTGACTCTCACGGCTTCTTCTTATTTAACTCGCCGAAGGGACACGAAGGTCCGCCCATAGCATGTTTATGGGCTTGCTTCTTAGCAGTGCAGATAAGGCACTTGTATGCCTTACTGCACCCCCGCTCTTTATGTCCCTCCTCGCCGCAGCGACGACATAATTTGCTCCTATCTATGCCTTTGCATTCGTATGCTTTGTGGCCAGACTCAAGGCACCGATAGCACCTATCCACTGAAGGCGGCTGGGGTATACTAATAGGGCATACCGACCAGCCGATCTTCAGCTTCCCTTTCTCGGTTACCTTTTTGGCATCCGCATTCAGTAACCTGAGGTAGGCTACTTGGGTGCCAGAGGGTCTACCTCTCAATCGCACAGAGGCCCGCTCGATTGTGATGTCGCAGTGCTCCTTAACGGCTGCGACGACGTCTTCTGCGGTCGTGAACTCATCCAAGTGCTTGCACTGGAGAGTTGTTTCCGCACCTAGCGACCTGATTTGGGCGCTCTCACCAAGGACCTCTTGGGCCAAGGCCTTGTATACTGCACTTGATTGTGCGCCTCGCTTCAGCACCAGAAGCATCTCTCCCGTGTTGGTGCGTCTTACGCTACGCACATCCTGCCCAAAGGCCGAGAGGCTTTCGGCCGCCTCCATCGATTTAAGGACATCGGCGTATTTGTCCTTGTCGGTTTTTAACCACAAGGCTTCGCCTCTGTCCTTGGCCTTCTTCGCAGGCCGCGGTACCTCCGGTTTCGGTGCCGGCTTTTTCTTGGTGACCAGCGTCCAGGGGTTTGAGCCCCCCTGCCCCGGTCGTGCCGGGTTGCTGGTACCATCGCTCTCCACCGCGAGGTCACTCTCGCCCTCGCTTACCTCGCCCAAACGGCGTTTGACCTTGACGGTTGCACGCCGAGTGGTGTCGGTTTTGGCACCCTCGCCTGGCGACTTCCTAGGGCGCTTCGTGTTCGATGCCGTCTTGCGATTGCCCTTTCCTTTTCCCTTCGAGGGGAACTCGGTCGCCGCTCCGATCGACGTGGCTGCTCCGTAGAAGGTAAAGGCCACTGTCTGTGAACCTCTATCGACCTTCTCTCTTTCCTCCCTATTGGAGGCCACTGTCTGGGTTTCTCTATCGGGCCTCTCCCGACATTCCACCCTCTCGACATAGGTCTGCTGTTCCTGTCTTGCGACACGAACAGCTTTCCGGAGCTCCAGGAGGCTCTACTTCAACTCCTTGGCTATATTCAGCTTTGCGCTAGCGAAGTCGATTATTGAATCGAGTTGCTTCGCTACTTTGCGCATCGCAGATATTGGCCCCTCCGCTGCATTGGTAGGGCTATTGCCTACCGCTGCTGGGGGGTCACTGGTGCTTTCGGGTGCAGCACTTATCGCTCCACTACTCTCCCCACGGGGGGGAGACCTCGCCAAACCACCTCTAGCGAAGGGGTTTGGCACCTCCGACTGTTTGTTATTTTTATTTTTGTTCTCCATGTAAGTACCCACGAGTCGCGCGAGAATAAATGTCCGCCACGCCAGAGCTCCGCATTAACGTGGTAAGGGACGCTTACTGTGGGGGTTGCCCAGGTACCCCACAGGCTCCGTTAACGATCGAGCATCTTTTTCACCCCCTCGATCACTCATCCCTCGGCACGGGTCGCTTCACGCCTTGGAATTGGGGTTATGCCCTACCTTGCTTTACGTGGTGATCTCGGCCCGGATCATCACAACCATCCTCCTTTACCAGGGCTTTGGACCTGTAGCTCTAGTTCTCAATAGTTCCATGTACGTATATTATTACAGACATGTCACTATTGAGATCCGTCATTCGCTAGCGGAGTTCACCTCTGAAATATTCCAATCGTAACGGTGTATATGGGAAATTCCTGTGTAACCGCATTAATCAACCTATAACTCCGGAACCTATAGTCAGATCGGAATAAAATTCAATCGCAGATAATGGCAGTGTTATTCCTTTCATTTGAAATCAAGTTTGTTCAAATCGATCAAGAATTCGTTGAGAAATAGATGGGATATTAACTTAGGAATTTGGCAAATTCCCCGAGGGCATCAAGAACAGTCATTGGCCATTATTAATCTAGACCCGCAAATACAAGTAATGTTGCATACATTTTAATATGTATTGCATCATTTGGATATCGTGGTGGTACCAGTTTATATGGGAATTTGCTGTGTGACCGCACTCTTCAATTCCGATAAAAAAAATTCAATAGCAGCCGATGGGAAGATTGTATCTTTCATTTGACACTAATTTTGTGCAAATTGGTTCAGCCATCTCTGAGTAACAGAGGTGACATTTTTTCCACATACACACATACATACACACAGACATTTTCCGATCTCGACGAACTGAGTCGAATGGTATATGTGAATCGGCCCTTAGGGCCTCAGTTAAAAAGTCGATGTTTGGAGCGATTGCATAACCTTTCTATATGAGAAAGGCAAAAACATTCATAGATCATTATAACACAATAATTAACAAAGCAAACAGCACACTAGGTTTTTTTAAACGCTTCAGCTATAATTTCCAAGATCCCTACACAATTAAAATATTATATGTAGCCTGTGTGCGTTCAACTCCAGAATATTGTAGTATAGTTTGGTCGCCTTTTTCAGCAACGCATGCAACATATAGAATCAGTACAAAAGCAGTTTTTGATGTTCGCTCTTAGTAAACTAGGTTGGACTGGACTACATTTGCTATCTTATGAAGCACGGTGCATGCTAATTGACATTCAAACCTTGAAAGATCGTCGTGAATTTTCTATGGTATCATTTCTAAACGACATTGTATCACATCGTATTGATTCAATCCAACTATTATCGAAACTAATTTTTTATGCTCCTTCTCGACAATTACGTAACCGCAGCATCTTTTGTACAATTCGCCATCGTACTAATTATGCCAAGTTTGGCCCTTTAAGGCCCCCGTCGGGCAATCCGCCATTTTCGTGTTTTTTGCAGTTTTTTATTTAATTTTCAAAGAAAATGACAAAATACGAAAAAAGAAAAAAATCAAGACCTAGATAATTATGTTTACTATGAATTGGCCGAAAAAGAAAATTCAAAATTTTCCAACTCGGAAAACTGTGTGCTTTTTCTGGCTGACACAGTTTTTGAAATCATGTGTTTAAAGTTTTGATTTTTCCACTACAGCATCGCTAAACAATTTTTCTAGAACGTGATTTTCTCCGATTTTCCATATTTTCCGCTCTTTATTGAAAAAAATTCATTTTATTAGAAGCAGTTTTTCCACCCGCGCAGACACAACTAAAGTAAAATTTGTATGTATAGGTGCGCAAAAGTGGAGCAATATTTTTAACCTGCTGTTTTTTCGATATTTCCTACAAAACTACCAGCATATGTGCGGATTCGTTAGAAACCAAGGAATCTGATGGTACAAAGACAAAATCGTTTTGGAAAACTTCCTAACAGCGTTTTTCAGTTTTCCTCGCGATACGCAGTTTACCGTCGCACGCGAAGTAGCGTGGAAAGATATGAAAAGAAAAACAAGTGCACTAAAAGTTATCCCTGGGTTGATTCAGATGGCGTGCTACGAAAGCTCGAAATATCGAAAGCTTTTAGCACAACTGTTTTTGAGTAATTTTGAATGTAGAAGTAGTTGAAAATTATTTCAAATAAATTTCTTCATGGAAACTTGCTGATTTTCGAAGCTCTTGGGAAATCTATTTTTTTATGATTTTACCAGACTGAAACAAACCGCGATGCTGTTTCATCTTTATACGTCAAATAATCGAAAAAAAATTTCTATGTTATCAAATGAATTTGTATGTTGATATTTGATGATTTTGATGGTTATGTGTTGAATTGATGACACATATTTAACAACATCTTTGGCTTTATTCCAAACAATAATTGAGGCTTACCAAAGTGAAAATTATTTGGAAGTTCCATCATTTAACACATGTCACAATTTTTTGTAAGATTGGGTTTACTTCTCAGAAACCGATTTCCACACAGCATTGATGAAAACCTGATGAAAGTTTTAATTGTTGAAGCAAATATTTTCGACATTACACAAATTCCAAAGAACGTATTTTTTGATTCCCTATAATAAATTTCTATACTGGACTTGACTGTTTTAAAACATTTTTTAACACAGATGTGTTTTCAGAAATGCAAGAAATCTTAGCAAAGTTTTCTCAGATGCTCATGAAATCATTTTCATACTGCCACTTGAATTTAAAAAAAAAAATTAAGTGACACATTTTGCGGGATTGTACACCAAAATAATATATTTGTTTTGATAATATTTCTTTTTTTGTTTTATTGAGATTCATGAGTAGGTATCACGAAAATCACGCTGAAAGCAACAACTTATTTTTTGTGTCCGTAGCGTTATTACGCCATGAAAATTTGAGTTTTTCAGGAAGTATATTTGATAACGGCCGTATCGTATTTCATTTATGAATCAATCAATAGTCCCGACCAGGACGATTGAAAATGAATAACTGGTAATATTTTATCACTTTATTGAATGTTAAAGTTCATTGTAATTAAGAAATAATGATTAGATTAATTTTCGAGAACTGTTTTTTTCGTTGAATTTTTGAAAAACTTTTATTTGGCCTTCTCTAATCAATTTACTTACTAAACTTCCATTGACTTATAACGATTTATAGAAAAGATAGATTAGTCGTGTATTGTAAACCATTCTCGCTGATTACTTCTAAAGGATTTACTGAGGGACCATCCATAAATGACGTAGCATTATATGGGGGAGGGGGGAGTTTTGTATTTTGTGATGATGTGTGACGACAGGGAGGTAGGGGGTCATGTCATGCTACGTAGCTCTTTAAAGGGGAATAGGGATTGACCTGATGTCACGAAAATTTACCCGTTTCCTCGGACTAACATTGTTTTTGATTTTTTTTAAATTTTTTACGAGGACAACGAGGGGGTGAGGGTTACGGTCAAGCTACGTAATTACCAGGGGGGTATATAGAAGTTTGTGACGAAATGCTACGATCGGGGAGGGGGCTGTTAAAAATCACTAAAAAATGCTACGTCATTCATGGATCATCCCTGAATGGATTTGTTTGAATATTCCAACTTGTTCTTCAGTATAAACAATTCAAAGAAGACAATTGATGCTTCTGTCTATTCTGTATTAAGCTCTCAAATATTGCGAAGATCGGTTAACTATATTGCGAGTTTTTACTCAAAATGTAAACAAAAGTCGCACTCACACGTGTCATAGGTGATATGATGATATTATGATTGATGACAAAATTTGTTTGGTTATATTCACGAATATGACAGTGAATGGAAAATTTTCCATAGAAAAAAGCACCAATTATTAACTTTAATTAATATCTTTGGCTTATAGTCTACTATGAACCATCGAAGAGATGCATTTTGATGGAAATGAGTCAGAATATCTAGAAAAAATAGTTATTTTTGGTTAGAGTGTTGCCAAATATGCTATATTTCCAGTTTAAAACATAAACTGCGTTTTTCTCACGATTCGTGAATTATTTTTTTTGAAAGTGCTTATAATATTGTGTTTCTCAGATAGTTCTACACATAAAAACATCTTATATATCTAGATAACTTGAACCAATCCCCTGACACAGGCATTTGAAGCAAAAAATTAAAAATTGCTCAGCTCGTTTCTCGCTCTATCTCAGCAACGAAGCAGAATGTCAAATATCTGAAAACGCTAATTTGTACGGATTTCTTGGATAAGTAATGTTGCATATCTAACTCAGTTTACCCCAAAATGGCGTTTGTCATAAAATAGCACTACATTGACGATATACTAATGAAAATGCCCTTAGGGTGGTGAAAAGTATTTGTTTGAGCGAGAACTCGAATCGAATGCCGTCGTTCTATATTGCACTATAACTGGTATAACGCTCGTCTAATGAACAGCTTCAAATTGATCAGATGATAATATAAATAGAGCGAAAATAGGCTCACTACGCTATTTCGCCCTGAAAAATGATTGAAACCTTAGCGATTCTATATTTTTTTCACAAAATTCAAAACTTTTTAAGTGACTTAATGTAATGTCACAATTAATCCTGTTAAGACATATGCCTTCCGTTTAATTCCACTATAATAATAGAGTAAGGTGGGGCAAAAGTGTGCACCTAACAGTTTTCGTAAAATAACTATTGGTAGAAAAGCACCAGAAAATCGGCATGATTACAAATTAATACTCTCATCACACATCTTCAAAACGTATTACTAGATATCTCTTGGTTTTGCTGGTAATCCGAGAAATAATTATTTTCTTATGAATACTCAAATTCGCACTTTTGCCCTATGGTCGGGGCAAAAGTGCGTTCTGATTAAATAGCCGATTTATTACCGCCCATAAATTAAACTAGTCAATTTTAGGATATCCATCCCCTCTTACTCTTCCTTACTCTTCATAACTAAAAAGTACTCTTCCCTCTGCCTCGGTTGATGTTGTTCAGTTTTCCATTATGTTGTAAAAACTTGAATGTTTCATCGTTTAGACAATGTCGTTCATGATGAAACTGTTACCCCTCGTAACATCATTATTTGTCATAGATGGGTGGATCACTGCAAGAATTCTTGCGAATATGCTATATATATTGTATATACATCTTTATTTATATATTCATAGTTTTTTGTTTCTTGTTTCATTACTCTGGATATCCTAAAATGATTAGTTTAATTTATGAGCGGTAATAAATCGGCTATTCAATCAGTGCGCACTTTTGCCCCGTGCTATGCGCACTCTTGCCCCGACCGTGGGGCAAAAGTGCGCATTTGAGTATTCATGAGAAAATAATTATTTCTCAGATTACAAGCAAAACCAAGAGATATCCACTATTATGTTTTGAAGATGTGTGATGAGAGTATTAATTTGTAATCATGCCGATTTTCTAGTGCTTTTCTACCAATAGTTATTTTACGAAAACTGTTAGGTGCGCACTTTTGCCCCACCTTACTCTACAGTCTTCTTCAGTGTTCATATCAGTCTTACTATTGTTATAGTGGAATTAAACGGAAGACATCTGTCTTAACAGAATTAACCTAAGCGATTTCAAGGACGGCAAATTCTCTTCATTGCCCCCTTTGATGCCTGCAACTTGAGAAGAACCTTTTCCCCGATCTTTGGTTCATTTTCCGGCCTAACTGGGAAGGAGTATTTTTTGCTCCTGAGCAACTTCTGTGTACTGTAAACCAGCCAACATCAGCAACAGTGCGCCATGACCTGTATTGAAAACAATTTAATTCTTTATGTGAAAAAAATAGACACCCTGAAAAGGGCGGTTTTTTCTCACGCTCGGAGTACCTTTCTTAAGTTACGATAGACAGGACACTGAAGACCGGTGCGAACCAAGCGGAATTTTTCTTTTTCTGCACCTTTCCTCATATATCACGACCGGACAAGCGTATGTTGCCAGAACGAGTGTAACACACGAATGATGCTTGCACTCACATACGACCCACGGTTTTGTACTCGATTCAGTTTGCGTTTTAAGTCAAAGGGGCTGGCCATCGAAAGGAAAGAAAATCTACACACGCTTTCCTCGGACACTACCCCTTGCAAATATAGTCCTTGTGATCAGTTCCGTTTACGTTCGAAGCCAAATGGGTAGACCATCGAATGAAATCTGTCTTGCTCAGATCGACAAAGAGGAGGAGCTTCGAACAAAAATTTGCAGCTCGGTGCATCTAATAAGCGGGAACCAATAAGGAAAGAACTTCAGTCAGATGATTGAAAATCGGGGTTTTCCGGCTTATGAATTATGAGGACTCTACATCCCCCTTGACTTTACTATCTACTATCCTACAACACTTTTTTACGTGCGATATTCATTTAGATATATAGGCTTTCAGCGAGTGTGTATTGGCCAGTCCTGCACAGTATTTGAATCGGTTTGCTCTGGTTGTTCAGGGGTTACATTGTCTATCGTAAAGTCTTCGTTACCCGTGATTGGTGCTTCTGGTTGTTCAATGTAGGGAAAAGTTTCAAATGAGCGACATTTCGTTTAACAACAACGTTTAACCTGTTTTCAGAGATCGTAAAGTTGCTTCTGAACCGTCCAAACTCACAATCTCATATTCCTTAGGATCGTTAGTGCTGGACAGCTTATTGTCCTTTATCGCTTTGATACAACTACATCGCCTACCTTGAATACAGACTGCTTTGCTCTCCGTCGTGTGCTCGTATATTCTGCTCCTTTAATTTTATTTGACCAGTCGCGGTCTCGTATTTCCTCATTATCAACGCGTCCCACCTTTTCTCTAAAACTGGAATCTTATCCCGCAAAATGCGACCAAACATCAGTTGAGATGGTGGAACGCCTGTGGTTACATATGGAGTCGAATTATACAGGAGAAGAAATGATCGCAAGTTCCATACTCAATCTGCAGTTCCGGAAGATTTATTGATTTTTAGACGTTTGAATATGACTCGGTTCGCTCTCTCTACCTCACCATTTGCCTGTGGCCAATATGGTGTCATTTTCAACAGTTCTATGCCGTATTGATCGCAAAATGATGTTAGTTGCTCGCTTATAAATTGTGGGCCAATATCAGACCGAATAATTTCCGGCATACCGAACCTACAAAAGGTTTCATGTAGTGCCTCAATCATTAGTTTTGCAAAAGTTTGCCAGTAGTAGTCGACCATGACAAATATTAAGTGACCAAAGCAATTACCCTTGCATGTCCGTTCTTATCTTACCAGTTGGACTTGCATCTGTTAAGAGTTTTGTGAGGTCTTTTAGATTAAAAAATCCCAGATTTTATATCTTGCAAATAGCCGAGTTTATCGACTGAAACGCCATACTTTCATTCTCCGTCCACTTGAGTGGTACTACTGAACGAAGCAATTGTTTCAACCAATCTGTTTTGGCAGCTAGGTGTGGTATGAATATGCCCACGTAACATACCAATCCCAACAAGCAGCTCCGACATGTTTTGAGGTTCCCGGTGTTGAAAAAGAATATTTCGCAGTGATATACGTACGAAATATTCTTTGTGTATAAACAATTTGTCATTCATACAGAATGGCACTTGACAGTAAGAACTGTCATACGGAACGTGCTATAAAAAGCTCTGAGACATCATCTGACAGAACGTCATGTGACAAAAGCTTCAAGTGGGCAACTTGAGCTTTTGTATGTGGACGCCGCATATGGATGTGTTGTTTACTATAGACAGATGGTATGATAGGGTACGACAGTCAATAAGGGACTGTGATAAACAGTGCATGAAATATCAATCGATTTCGAACTATGTTAGTATTATATAACTTGACGAACTTGAACCAAATAAAGTTATCTCAAACCTACCTACAGAAATACTTCGTGTTTTCTTACGGTATTATCAACAGGTTTTGGGCCCAGGAGATACCTGATCGAAGGCCATTCGTTGTCCATATCTCGACAGGTTATGGGCCCAGTAGTTAACTGGAACTAGCCACCTGGACTACTGTAAAATAGTTGTTCTGGAGGATTAACGTTTCGGGTAGAAACGGCCGGCGAGAATTATCGTTCCGGTAGCAGCGGGATCCAGCGACGACCAGCGTTTCGGGCAGAAACGGCATCCGGCGAGGACCAGCGTTTCGGGTAGAAACTGCCAGCGAGAACCATCGTTTCGGACAGAAGCGACATCCAGTAAGGACCAGCGTTTCGGGAAGAAACGGCATCCAGCGAGCACCAGCGTTTCGGGAGCAAGCAGAGGATGGCAACCCAGCAGCAAGCTGGAGGATCTGGCAAGACGGTTACTCTCGAGGACAAAAGAGGTGGTACTACGAGAGGGGAATTCTCGAGCACACCGTGCCGACGACGGCATACTTCGGTAGCGTCAACCACGAATCGATATTTGACGGTTCGGAGTTGCGATTCCCAGTCTGGAAATGGCGAATGGAACATCATCTTATAAAGATGAAACTCCAGCACATGCTGCTACGAACGCCCGAAGAAGAGGGCTTCAACGAACCAGTAGTAGGTGCCTCGGAAGAGCTAGAAACAGCCAGGAAGGCTAAGCTCAGAAAACGGTTTGATGACGACGTTGAAGCATTGGACGAGATTGTCATGATGGTCAACAATGATGTTTTGAATAAACTCATGGGGCTCAACTATGTGAAAGAAGCCATGGATACTCTGGACAGAACGTACTAAAAGGGCGGTCCATGATTTTTGATGAGTACGATCTGATTATTCGCGAGCTAGATTATTGGAAAAAGTTCATGCTCTACTGATCTCCATACCAGACAAGTACCGACACGTCAAAGGCGCTCTGATGTTCTTTTTACTCCGGGTCTTGGAGAGAATCTCCTTTTAATTAGAAGGGTTAGCAAAAATGGTAAAAGGGTTACTTTTACAGATGAAGAGATTATCTTTGAATTTGAAGATGAAGTAATTGCTTCAGGAATCTTCGTTGAATGTTTATTCCACCATTTCGGGAAGAAAAGTCGGCGGAAGATGGAACAAACTTGGCATTGTTTGGAAAGAACGTGAGTTTGGAAACATGGCATAAAAGACTTGACCTTATCAGTGATACGAGTTTGGAGAAACTAATTAAAAAGGGAATGGTTGAGGGTATCAATCTAACTTCTGGAAATATTAGTGAAACAAATGTATGTGATGGTTGTATGGCGGGGAAGCATGCTCCATCCAAATTTAAACAATTGCAGCTGCCAAGATCAAAACGACCACTGGAACTCATACATTCGGACGTTTGTGGAAGCATGGAACAGGAAACCTATGATGGCTATCGTTACTTTGTAACCTTTATAGAATTTTAAAGAATTCGAAGCAATGGCGACAGCATTCTTCAAAAGACGTATTTCAATGCTAAGGTGTGATAATGGAGGGGAATATACAAGTAACGAATTTCAAGTTCATTGCAAGAGAAATGGTATTAGAATGACGTTCACAGTAACATACACACCGCAGAAAAATGGTGTAAGTGAACCTATGAACAGATCTTTAACCCTAGAACGTTGCACTTGCATTTTCCACCCTAGAACGTTGCACTGGGGTATAAATGTACCCCACGCATTTGATCGCAAATTTCGCAGGTAAAAATGCAAACAAAAGAAATGTATAATACATAATTTTCTTTGTTTTTTAATTGCGAAAACAGCTGTATAAGTGAAAGTAAGCAATTTATTGAATCAATGATACATAAATTGGTTTGAACCAAAAAAAAGTGAAAAACTCGCGGTTTGGACTTTTTATACTAAATTTACTATAACTTTGTGAATTTTCAACCGATTTGAAAAAAAATCAATGGTTCTAAAAGTTGAAAGAATGGTCTTGAAACGGTATAAAATGGAACTTCGACATTCGATCCCTCTACACTAACGTTCCGGTAAACAAGGTGTATGAGTATGTGGAGGAAAGATGGAACGAGTTAGAGCACGAAACGAGCATTCCCTGGCAAAGTTTCAAACAGGCCATGCAGACGGTACTAGAAGTTTCCTTTTTCCAATACGATGGGAAATGTTACGATCAAATATTTGGTGTACCGATGGGATCCCCATTGTCTCCAGCTATTGCAAATATAATTATGGAAAAACTAGAAAAGGATGCAATAGAAAAACTAAAGCATAAAAACACATCGCTCACAGTATACCGCCAATATGTAGATGACTGTTTTTTTAGTAGGACGAGAAAACGAAATAGAAACGGTTATGAAGGTGTTCAACGGGGAACATAACAGCATTAAATTCACGGTAGAAAAGGAACAAAATAATTGCATCCGCTTCCTAGACCTTCATTTGACTAGAGAAGGAGAAAAAATACGGGTCGATACCTTGACTACACATCAGAGAGTCCGCATAGTCACAAGAAAAACACTATTTGACAGAGCGCTTAACCTCACAGATGTAGAAAAACGGGATGAAACCATGAAAGCGGCATTGGACATGTTACGCTGCAGCAACTACCCGGAGCATTACATTAAGCGTGTGCTTAAAGATCGAGTAGAAATACTTTACAACACCATGCGAACCAGGAGAACAGAAGAACGAACAACAAAATATGCAGCGATGCCGTACATCCCCTGTTTGAGTGAGAAGATCGGAAAGCTTCTGCGCAAAAATGACTTCATCGCAGCGTACCAGCCGATGGACAAAATAAAACACACAATTTTTACCCGACTGAAGGACAAAATCCCAAAAATGCAACAAATAAATGTTGTCTATTCCATCCCTTGCGGCGGCTGTGACAATAGAGCGTACATTGGACAAACATCACAAACATTAGACAAACGCATAACGGAACATAAAAATTCCATACGCACAAGCACGTCGATCACGGGTTTAACTCAGCATGCGATGGTACATGGACATCAGTTTGATTTCTCCAAGACGCGTGTATTGGAGAAAATCAACAACGAAGCAAATAGGCTGGCAGCTGAGACACTACATATAAAAATACGAGAGAAGAGCGCAGTGAACTTACAGCGCGACGTTGCCGGTTTCTTCTGTGCCTACAACGGCCTTCTCAACAAGCTGCGATCGACTCAACACTACGAGCCAGAGCGACAAAGAGAGACGCCAAATACGTGAGGGAAAATATTCAAATTTAGTTAGAACGAGATAGCCACAGTGAGAACATAAGGCGAACGGGTTAAAATGTGAGTGGATAGGTTTAGGAAGATATTCAAATGTTAAATTGATTGTACTTTTTTGATTACTCTTATTATTAAATAGTTCTGAAGATAGCTGAATATAGTAAGCTGAACGTTAACTACGGAAATGTTTTTATTTTTAACATCACCGAAACACATCAATCATAGCATGTAAACATCCACAAACGGTGATCAAAACTGCAAAACATTAAATCAATTGATCAAGGAAAAAGTAGAAGAATCAACGCGATGTTCATCGTGTGAAGTGTAGCAAGAAAGTACAACGATGAGGCAGGTAGGCTGACCAAATGCTTACTCAAAACCGCAATCAAAAAATCGACTAAAGTTTCTATTGAACTGTCGGAAGTGCAAACTGGTACCAAAGTACTTGAACTACAAAGTCGGCGTAATGATGCACAGCGCAATATCCCGCCAGGAACTGAAAAAACTGGAACACCGACAGAAAATCAGAATCTCCAGTGTGCTCGTTAGCGATACGAAACGTCTTTTGGAACAACTACGTGGCAAAAAACACCATATTTGTGAAAAAATCCAATTTCTGGTAGACGAACATGATTGGGAAGAAATACATGAGACGGTGGAGAAGAGAGCAGCCAATGTCTACAACAAAACGAAGCAAACCAAAATAAAAAAGTTAAACAATTTGAAAAAGAAAAAGATAGAAGAGATCAACCATCAGACCGAATGGATAGAGAACTCAACGATCCACGAAATTCCCGATTATCTAGAACGAACGCTTCTCCTGGGCCCCAACTTAAACATACAACACAAAAAAAACATTCCGTATGTTCGTCTCGTAGCGGATGTTGAGACAGCTATAAAAAACAAACCAGAGGCCGACGACATTCGAGCTGAAGTGTCTACAATTGTTTCCAACTACATCAACTACCAGAACCAGCCACGAACGAAGGAAAACGAATGGATACATAAAGACATCGTAAAAAGCCAAAAATATTTGCGAGAGAATCCAAATCTCTATGTGACAAAAGCTGACAAGGGAAATAAAACGGTAATATTGTCAGCCAACGAGTACCACCAAAAAATGACCACGATGTTAAATGATACATCGACCTAGAAGCTACGAAAAGACAATCCATCGAATAAAGTGTTGAAAAAGTTAAACACCATAGTGGAGCAGTGGTGGTTAGACAAACACATAGACTTAGCAACCAAGCGCAAACTTAAAGTATACAATTGCAACCCACCGCGAGTATATGGGCTTCCCAAGATCCACAAAGAAAACCGTCCTCTCAGACCCGTTGTATCCACCATCGGCTCAGCAACTTATCGTATGGCCTAATATCTATCAGAAATTTTGAACAATTTGGTAGGTAAAACGGAGTACCATGTGCGCAACAGTTTCGACTTCGCAGAAGAGATATCCAAGGTGAGGGTACCGGAGGGATTTGTACTCTATTCGCTAGATGTAATATCCCTCTACACTAACGTTCCGGTAAACAAGGTGTATGAGTATGTGGAGGAAAGATGGAACGAGTTAGAGCACGAAACGAGCATTCCCTGGCAAAGTTTCAAACAGGCCATGCAGACGGTACTAGAAGCTTCCTTTTTCCAATACGATGGGAAATGTTACGATTAAATATTTGGTGTACCGATGGGATCCCCATTGTCTCATGTTATTGCAAATATAATTATGGAAAAACTAGAAAAAGATGCAACAGAAAAACTAAAGCATAAAAACATATCGCTCACAGTATACCGCCGATATGTAGATGACTGTTTTTTAGTAGGACGAGAAAACGAAATAGAAACGGTTATGAATGTGTTCAACGGGGAACATAACAGCATTAAATTCACGGTAGAAAAGGAACAAAATAATTGCATCCGCTTCCTAGACCTTCATTTGACTAGAGAAGGAGAAAAAATACGGGTCGATACCTTGAGTACACATCAGAGAGTCCGCATAGTCACAAGAAAAACACTATTTAACAGAGCGCTTAACCTCACAGATGTAGAAAAACGGGATGAAACCATGAAAGCGGCATTGGACATGTTACGCTGCAGCAACTACCCGGAGCATTACATTAAGCGTGTGCTTAAAGATCGAGTAGAAATACTTTACAACACCATGCGAACCAGGAGAACAGAAGAACGAACAACAAAATATGCAGCGATGCCGTACATCCCCTGTTCGGGTGAGAAGATCGGAAAGCTTCTGCGCAAAAATGACGTCATCGCAGCGTACCAGCCGATGGACAAAATAAAACACACAATTTTTACCCGACTGAAAGACAAAATCCCAAAAATGCAACAAACAAATGTTGTCTATTCCATCCCTTGCGGCGGCTGTGACAATAGAGCGTACATTGGACAAACATCACAAACACTAGACAAACGCATAACGCAACATAAAAATTCCATACGCACAAGCACGTCGATCACGGGTTTAACTCAGCATGCGATGGAACATGGACATCAGTTTGATTTCTCCAAGACGCGTGTGTTGGAGAAAATCAACAACGAAGCAAATAGGCTGGCAGCTGAGACACTACATATAAAAATACGAGAGAAGAGCGCAGTGAACTTACAGCGCGACGTTGCCGGTTCTCCTGTGCCTACAACGGCCTTCTCAACAAGCTGCGATCGACTCGACACTACGAGCGAGAGCGACAAAGAGAGACGCCACATACGTGAGGGAAAATATTCAAATTTAGTTAGAACGTGATAGCCACAGTGAGAACATGAGGTGAACGGGTTAAAATGTGAGTGGATAGGTTTAAGAAGATATTCAAATGATAAATTGATCGTACTTTTTTGATTACTCTTATTATTAAATAGTTCTGAAGATAGCTGAATATAGTAAGCTGAAACGTTAACTACGGAAATGTTTTTATTTTTATCATCACCGAAACACATCAATCATAGCATGTAAACATCCACAAACGGTGATCAAAACTGCAAAACATATTTCATATTTGTAACTTTAATGGTTTTAATTTTAAAGCTATTAGAATGTTGTGTGATAGGGAAACCCTAAAAAATCAGTTTTTTCATTATAACTGTTCAAATATTTTTTTTTTCCTTCAATAGCGTCTTCACAAAACTTTTAAAGCTTGTTAAGACGAATATTATTCATATAGACATATTTGAAATAGATATGAGCATTTTTAGCAAAAAAACATAACGTTTTCAAATGTTGATATCTCAAAATGGAGCAAGTGAAATTGATTTCTTCTTTTTGCATTCGAAAGACCACAATTGATAGTATGTTTTAAGAAAAAAATCTCAGAGGTCATTTTTGTTTAACTCATTTTGTTTTAGTTTCAATATTGAGAATATTAGTACTATTTGTAGCATTAAAAGTAAAACGGTCAGTGTAACATAGCAACTATTTTTAAAATAAAATCAAATAGATAAAAAAATCTCAAAGAAAACTGCCCGAGTGTGGCGAAGGGCCCACTTGATTATTGTTTCCTATCTATTTCGTTCCGCCTAAGCAGTGGAAAACCTTCCCAGCACTACGTCATAGTATGGCGAAGGGTCCGCTGAATTATCGTTTTAGTCACAGCCGTGTTAGAATCCATCTAGGAAGCGGAAAACCTTCCCAGCACCCTGCTCAAGTGTGGCAAAGGGCCCATGCATGCTGTTAATTGGCACGAGTAATCAAGATGCTTGCACCATCTGGAATATCGTGGAAATCAGGGACAATATTTTACCCATTTTTCAACGAGATCATAGGGTCCGAAGTAAGCAGCAATTTTTTTAATACATCTTCAATATTGGCAACGCTGCGGAATTTTCTTGAATGGTTTTCTCAAAACTTGCGGATAGACTTACTCCTCGTTTCTAATGCTTCAGTGAAGAGGCATTAGAAACGAGGAATAAGTCTATCCACAAGTTTCGAGAAAACCATAGAAGTACATAGAGTAGAATAAGGTCAAATAGGTACGGGGGTGCAATAAGTGTAGGGTATTATCTTTGCTATGTTATTGCAGAGGTAGCTCGTGTTGCGTGAATTAGATACACTGTAGAGAAGATCGTTGACGACTATTATTTCGGCTGTTATCGTGGAGTAGCTGTATTAGTTGGTTTTTTTGATATTTTTGCTTTTGAAAAAGATTCGGACATCAACATGAAACATACAATGGCCTACAAAAACTTGGGCGTTTATCTTTGCTTTGTTATTGATAACGGCGAGAATGATTCGCAATCGTTCCAATAAATCTGCATTCCAACCCGTGATCTCCCAAACTGCATTCAACAAAAACTTTTCTTCTGTATCGATTTTGTTGGCTATTTTCGGCAAATTTGAGACTAAGAGAAACGAAAGCAATGAAATTGAAAGACGGATAGGTATTCTAGAGCGAATCAGTTATAAACTTAGAACGGAAAACTAGAACTAGGCAGGCTCATATGGGCATGATCGAAAGGAAATGTGAAGAATTTTTTGCCTTCTGCATAGTAGGAGTTGGGCGTTCCACCCAAGTCTACCGCATGGTCTATGGTAGAACATAACTCATCATCATGTTTTACCGCCGACGCCGGCGTCGGCGGTAAAACATGATGATGAGTTATGTTCTACCATAGACCATGCGGTAGACTTGGGTGGAACGCCCAACTCCTACTATGCAGAAGGCAAAAAAATTCTTCACATTTCCTTTCGATCATGCCCATATGAGCCTGCCTAGTTCTAGTTTTCCGTTCTAAGTTTATAACTGATTCGCTCTAGAATACCTATCCGTCTTTCAATTTCATTGCTTTCGTTTCTCTTAGTCTCAAATTTGCCGAAAATAGCCAACAAAATCGATACAGTAGAACCTTGCGGCAATTAAAACATAGTAACATAAAAACTTTTCTTGCCGTGTTGCCATCATTGGAATAGCCTCTTTCCTTCAACGATGTGCCGTCCTTCCAACACGCCACTTTGGTGTTTCCTTCTCAAGACGTCGTCATCGACCACCGATTCTTCACATTTCCTTTCGATCATGCCCATATGATCCTGCATAACTCTAGTTTCCTGTTATCAGTTTATGAATGATTAAATCTTGAATACCTATCTGTTCCTCAATTTTCACATATTTCGTTTCTCTTAGTCATAAATTTTCCGAAAATAGCTAACAAAGTTGATACTGTAAATTAAAATATGTGTGATTGGGCTGGCTAGCCAAACGTTTTCCGCTGTTCAGATGGACTACATTGGAAAAACAACTAAGTGGGCCCTTCGCCACACTCGGGCAGTTTTCTTTCAGATTTTGTTTATTTATCTGATTTTATTTTTAAACTTGTTGCTAGGTTACATTGACCGTTTTACTTTTAATGCTACAAATAGTACTAATATTCTCCATATTCAAACTAAAATAATATCAGTTAAACAAAAATGACCTCTGAGATTTTTTCTTAAAATATACTATCAATTATGGTCTTTCCAATACAAAAAGAAGAAATCAATTTACCTTGCTCCATTTTGAGAAATTAACATTTGAAAAGGTTATGTATTTTTTGCTAAAAATGCTCATAACTTTTGAACTAAATGAGCCATCTCAAATATGTCTATATGAATAATATTCGTCTCAATAAGCTCTAAAAGTTTTGTGAAGACGCTATTGAAGGAAAAAAGTTATTTAAAAAGTTATAATGAAAAAACTGATTTTTTAGGGTTACCCTATCCCTCAACATTCTAATAGCTGTAAAATTAAAACCATTAAAGCTACAAATATGACATCCTCTGCAAAGTTATTTAAAAAAGGCTGTTTATATTGACAATGATAAGATTAATATGCGTCTGCACGATCTACACCTGGGTACTATTAATAAATTTATTACAACCATCATTTTGGAACACGTAACGGTTGAATCCTTTAAGTTAGAAACCTGGAGAAAATTCAGGTATTTCCAACGGTTTTTGTTTCGTGAGAATGCGAGTGACCTATTCCTTTATATCTGAACTTTCAATTCAAAGCAAAACTCGTCACCAAATCTCAAATCACGCTGTGCGCGTATGAAGGACAGACCCCTGTGTGCCCTACGTTGTTACACCGGAAGACACACTACCAGAAACCATGTACACAAACCTCTAACGAAGCAATATCAACTGCAAGCATACCCATCATCCAGCCCTTCATCAACATCAAGTAAACCACAAACCACCGGAGTTGCAGCTCAGGCACCAACGAATACTGGAACAACAGAACGTACGCACAGCGTGAACCATCATTGTGATATGCCTACTACTTCCCAAACAACAGCCAGAACCACCGATAATAAAGTAAATAACAAAGAACACGAATACGCGATCGTGACCCGTAGACCCCACAAGCAACTGAAACCAGATAATCGTGAAAGCCCATACAACATTAACAGCGAGAATAGCATGGAACCGAAGACTCCATATCAAGAAGACTGATATCTCTTTCCTTCCCCCATACAAACGAGAAGCGACAGAGGTTACAGCGCCTCTATTGGAAGAAGGGAGGAAGCTTTATGTAAAAATGTATATGTGTGTGCATCACTATGGAAAGTACCACCTTTACCCGCAAGTGGCGTTGCTGTTACTGTCTCCGGATTCTGGACAGAGTTGCCAGTCTTCTTGATATGGAGTCTTCGATGGAACGATAAACCTAGAGAAAGCGGACTAAGTGAATCACAAACAACAAGAGGCAATAAAATCAATAGATTTTCAACAAGAAATAAGATCTTTACGAAAAGTAACAAATCGCGTATACAAGATCCGATGGATATACAATAAAATTCGATTTATATTTATTTACACATTGATAATATTAAAAGTTCCACGGCTCAGGTAATACATTGAGGAGTGTCGAATAAAATGCGTGTGAAATATCTAATGGACGATTAACATGCCTTCACGCCAGGACGCTGAACAGCGACTAACCGCCGAGTCGCATCCTACCCCAGTCAAAAAAAAATTATCGCGACGGGCATGAATTGAATTTCAAGTTCACGCAGGGATGTCAATTTTTTCAAACTCGGGCTCAAACTGGTATTATTTTCACCAAGCTATCCGCCAGTTTTCATATAACAATCGATTAAACGGAGAAATTTTTGGTAACAACGGTAGGTTTTGCAGCTCTCAAATCGAGAGATAATGGTTGTCAATGGAGATTACCAGGCATAGCGCAGGGAAGCTACTTGGGATCACTGATGTTTCTGATTTACGTCCATGTCGTGTTTTAGTACTGAAAACTCCTCGCCGGTACTGCACAGACCATCTCAGCATTAAACGCTTGCTTATGGTGGTCTAGCGAGAACTGCCACTGTGGACTTACGATGAAAGACTTTCTGGCAGAGCTCTTCCCCCGGACTCCCATAAATTTTTTACTGTCCAAGCTCTGCCTGCCAGACCCCAGAACTTTTCAACTGCCGAAAACGTGCGGAAAAGGCAATGTCGATTGAGAGGTATCGGGGGGAAGCAGTACCCTTTCGACTGTCCTGGTTTTTTACTCGTCTGATATGGTCACCCTAGTAAATGGGCAAAGACAAACTGTTTGTCTACACAAATGTTTGTATGGATTGAAACAGGCAAGCAGATCTTGGAATAAATATTTTGTTGATGCAATAAAAAACACTAGTATTTATCCCTCTCAAAAATGACAGCTGCATCTACAAGTCAAAATCTAGCGCCATTATAGTAATACTATATGTAGACGACATTTTACTACTTGCCAAAAACATCGAAGCAATTACGTGGATTAAAAAGAAACTTGGAAGGCTATTCCAAATGAAAGACATGTTAGAGGTTAAGCACTTCCTGGGAATGGAGATAAATCGTGATTTGGAAAGCCAAACTATTGAAATATCTCAAACTATATACACAGAAAAACTACTTAGTAGATTTGGGATGGCAGATAAACCAGTGGGGACACCATTGGATATCAACACGAAATGGTCAAAATCTGAGGCAAAATCACTGAAGAGCCATACAGAGAACTGTTGGGATGCCTACAATATCTTCCGGACCTGATATTTGCTCAGCGGTAAACACCAGTGCTGCATTCGGTAACCGAAAACAGAAAACCTTCATGAACTGGCAAGCACTCAGAGTCGACACTGAGATAGCCAGCGTTGCTAACATTTTTTTTCAAAAAAACTTGAACCTTGCTTAAAAAAACTGGAAAAAACTGGATGCTTGAAAAAAAACATTCTTTACCCTTGTGATTTTTAAGTCAACGATTCAATGAAAGTGATTTTAAGTAAACACGTATGTTCCATACCATTCACTGAACATTTGAGTCGATTTTTTGATATTGTTGTTCAAATTAAAAAAAAATGAAACGTTCGAATTTGATTGTAATTGTAATAGTTACAGTCGAATTTTACTGTTTTAAAGGTTTCAATCTGCCCATCCACAAAATCCTAAATTTAAGACCATTTGCTAAACGTGAGGATACGCTTAAACCTTTCTTACGATACCACTACAGTAATTAGCTGAGAATTCCACAAATGTTCATCGAAATATTTGACATAATGTACTGTCACCTTTATGTTGGAGTAAAATTCATTTGATATCGAATCAAAATTTACATTCCCGAACCGTTTTACCCACACGCTGAAAAAGAGTTCATGTTACGGTGGATTAAAATCTTATTCGGGGACAGTTGGTATAATCCCATCGCTTGCTTGAAAATTCTACGAATCAAACTACAATTTGTGAGAAAAAAAACTAAATAAATATTTATCCAAAAAAACTGGAAAAACTGGCTCAAATTTCAAAAAAACTGGAAGATTTTTCCGATTGTCTGTTTGACTGGATGTTGTTAAAAAAAACTGGAAGAATTCAGTTTAAACTGGAAGGTTGGCATCGCTGGGCCCAGTGGATATCTGACCGAAGGCTATTCGTTGCCCATATCTCAACACCCGGAACTGTTGAATAGCAACCAGCCTGCTTTCTTTCGGTCGAACACCGTTGGCAGATAGCTCATGTCCAAGAAATTCTAGTGATTCAACGTTATAGACACACTTTTGATCGTTTAGCATAATGTCGCATTCAGTTAGTCTTTTCAGTGTATCCGCCAATCTTCTATCGTGCTCATGTTGATTGTACCAAAAACCATCATATCGTCGATATATACAACGACTCCTTCAAGGCCTGCCAGAACTGACTCCATGACTTTCTGGAATAGCTCTGGCGCACAGAATACGCCAAATATAAAACGTTTGTATCTGGTATAATTAATTATAATAGTATAGTGGAGACCCGATTTTATCAGCACCCGATTTTATCAGCACCCGATTTTATCAGCTTTTCGACCCGATTTTACCAGTTTCATATGGAAATTGATAATTGGTAGTTTGATGGGCGCTAGCATACGAACCAAATTTAATTCGAGTAAAGCCTTTCTTGGGCATATATTAGAGACCCGAAAAATGCAAAAATAAAACTATTATTATTTTATAAATTTGCGTTATCAGACCCTCTTAAGGGAAACTTAAAGTAAATAATCAGAAAAGAAAAGAACTTTTTGGAATGTTCGGCTGATTCAGCCATGCTTGTACCCAAAGCAACAGCTTCCTCAAGACTTCTGTCTTTCTGGAGAAGTTTAGTACGCAAATCATCTCACGCATAGCATTGCGCAATTCTGTCTGCGATAAGTTCATCAACCATATTTGCATCAAAACCGCATCTTGCAATATGTTAGCCGATTCGCGTTACAAAATCTGCAAACCGCTCACCCGAAGATTGCGTAATCTGATGGAACACGTGAATTTCATATGTCGAAAAGGTTCGAAATATTCGTCGAGACATGTGATAGCAACATCGTAAAATGGAGGATTCAATGTTACGTGGGGATTTTGGTTGTCACCTGGTAGATGGCGCAAATGTTCCTGAAGCCCCGGCCCACCTAAGTATGCTAACTGTGCTCGCCTTTCTGACTGTGTGTCAATATGCTGTGCAATGAAAAAAACGATTCCAGATCCAGTTTCCATACTTCCCATTCCGATGGTAGCTTACTAGTTTCGATATTTACATCGAAGGGTTTGATACGACTTGGTACACTCATCCTATATTTGAAATTTTATATAAATAAAACATCAAGCAAATTATTTTTTTGTAATATACATTTATCATAAATTCATTTATCGTCATTATTGTTGTTATTCATTTCCATCTTTGATGGGATACTGCATTGTTTTAAATTTGTTTAAATTTTAATTCGCCTCCAAACCGAAATTTGACTTACTCAGGAGAAAAGCTTTCATTCATGATAGGAATACTTTGAAATTTTTCTTTTATTTATTTATTTATTTTTTGCTTGCCTTAAAGTTCTGAACATCTACTAAATAAAAGTGGTAGTCATTTCTGTTGTTCTACTCCACTGTATCTATTGTTTGGTACGCTTATTTGTTTTCACAATGCATAATCAAAATGTTTTCTTCAGTGGTACACAACCATTCCAACGGTAACCATTCTCTTTATATAACATGGTACACAACCTCCGCTTCTTAAATAGTATACACCA
The DNA here is from genome assembly GCF_030247195.1 of Topomyia yanbarensis. Classification (NCBI taxonomy): domain Eukaryota; kingdom Metazoa; phylum Arthropoda; class Insecta; order Diptera; family Culicidae; genus Topomyia; species Topomyia yanbarensis. The sequence continues at coordinate 196,598,449 of NC_080672.1, read as the reverse complement.
CACTTCTGAAACTTATATTTTATACACAACCGATCAGTCTATTTTTTCCGCTTTGTGGTACACAACCAGGACCTGTTTTTCGGGTATAAAACCACCTCCTCGTTCGCCTTTCATGGTACATAACCAAAATTCCTTTTTCATGTGGTACACAACCATGTCTTCTTTAAAAAAAACGTTACATCACTCTGGCACATAACCCATCGCACAATAATCCAAAAAACATCAATTACCGCACTAACACGTCTAAAAAAACGGTGCCTTCTCTGCTCAACAAAATCAATTCTCTTTCTTTTTCCAACTTCAACCCGCCTATTGCCTTAAAGGCCATTTAAGAATGGATGGCGACATAACAATAACGACGATTGTCACTAATGCTATTTTCGAAGCTTTTCAAAAGCTTAGAAATTTACACTGCTTACCTTTCACTGTGAATCGAAGGCAACAATTGTATACCTTTTCTTTTCACGATCACTATTACCAAGCTTCCGCCAGCTGTTCTATAATTTTTGACCGATTTTCAAAAAACGAACTACAAAAACATTTTAATTTTGATCCTCGTCGCCAGATGTAAAGTCTGGTTTCGGAATTTAAATCAAAATATCGTTTGATTATTTACAAGTCTGTTTATTTATCTGCCTGATGTTCAACACATCGTTCACTCACTCTTCTTGCTTGTCTTCCTCTCTATCGAAACTCTCCACAGATCTCTAATACACGGTCTGTCATCAGCGTTGCCAACCTATCAAGCTACCACTCCTAACGAATGCAAAGGGTATATAGGGCACCTTAGTGTCACTTTTAATGATTGTGTAAGGTGAGTTATGATGGAATTTCCATATAATTCAAGTCATGTCATTACTTAGTAATGACGCTTTTATTGCACGTGTAACGGCCCCTTATGAATTATGAGGACTCCACAGGTGGGAGATGTAATTAGCGGGAACCGATCAGGAACGAGCTTTGGTCGAGTGTTTTAAAATCTTTTTTTTCCATATGTATGCATCTTTTCACCCACTGGAAATAAAAATAATAGTTGGCGAACGAAAAGATTTTCAAATATAATTCATTGGAGTGGTTTGGTAGCGCTGATTTTTTGGCCAAAGAAAACATTCACTGGGTGAGAGATTTTTATTAGAATTGGCCCTGGTTACTAGTACGGAGCTGCACAAATTAATTCACGGTGATGAATCCTAATAATCACCTTCTATTCCGGTGTTGACATACAGTCGGCATACCTTTAATCCATTCTGCTAAGTAGGAGTTGGGCGTTGCACCCAAGTCTACCGCATGGTCATTGATAGAATACGTATCCGCATGGTCGCTCTAGAATACCTATCCGTCTTTCAATTTCATTGCTTTCGTTTCTCTTAGTCTCAGATTTGCCGAAAATAGCCAACAAAATCGATACAGTGGAACCTTGCGACAATTAAAACATAGTAACACACTATTTTATCGTTGATAATGAATGTCCTACATATTCCAATTTGTCTCCTACATATATTAATTTAAGACAACATTGTTACACATATTTTCGACAAAATGCCGAAGAAATTGATTAATTCCGTTCAGTACAACAAAAGATATAAGTGTTCAAAACCTTACACGATTTTTCTTGAAAAATGGCCACGTTGATTTTTTTTAGTGCCGAAAGTTCCGAAAAATAGTTTTTTTTTCTATAAATCGAAATTTTGATCTACAACCTATATTAGGACACGCGAGAAGTACAAAATCACTATAGCACCTTGTTATCGGTCAATTTAACGTTTCAAATAATTCCGGGGCCCTTGGAATAGAAGCAGGACGTTTTGCCCCGGTGGAGTATTACACCCTCTTACTACACATGATAGCGATCCCCACTAGCACCGCCTCCAAACAATACCACACCAAACCATTTAATATTTAAGAATATACAACATACCTTCTAAATCTAAAAAATTTAAAATAATTTCTTCTCTCGTAGATGGACACATACATTCAATCGGAGGACCGGGAGATGATTTTAATCTATCTGGATGTTTATACCGAATTATAGATTTAGAAGAATCCGACAAAGAAACAATCCATTTATTGGTATTTTTGCTCATGCAATTTATGTCTCGGGCTGATTTGGTAAGATTTGTATAAGGCTCAATTTTATTTTGAGAAAAACGCGTATTTTTTGTACAGGCATACCCAACGGATGAAAAACCAACGGTAAAACAACAGACCATTGTCCTGAGACACCTATACCTTCTTCTGGGGTATAACCAATCCGAAAAAATATTTCACATTCCTCCTACTAGACTACGCTCATCCGCTGTGTTTTACTCCTTTATGGCGAATTTACCTCAAGTCCTAGATCAAAATCATCTAATGGGTTGGCTTTTGCTACCTACTGTTTTACAAGTTCTGTTATATGCTCCCAATCAAGGCAATGGCCTATTACAATCAGGGACTGAGCCGATCCCCAATGTTGCATTCAATTTTTCTCTTTGGTACCTGGAAAACCATGTTCGCCGTAACTGGATGGTATCGTTATTGGTTATACTGTACAAATATCAGTATAACCAACCACCCTATGCGGATCAAATCCAAAATTTGGTTCGAATAATAATTAATTCATTAGACTCACATTTTCATCAATGTCGAAGAATCCCAGCTACTGTAATAATGGATATGCCAACTACAAGATCAAGAGATATGAGTCAGCCTTCATTAGGGACCGAACAGGATGATAAGTTACAGGAGACCCCTCCTCCGAGCCCACTATTCCCTTCCGAAGGCCCATCTCACGCACATGGGCATTTATCTAAGCACAAAACGACGAAAATAAATCCTTTGGGATATAGAAAATATCCCGATTCAAGTTTGGAAGCTGACGATACAGAATCAGAATTGGTTGCTATCCCAGAGAGCGATCTTTCTGATAGTACTTTGCAAGGTAGCAGCGCACCGGTATGTACTTCAAAAGCATGCAATACAATTCCACAAAAAATTAATTCATTCCTATACACATATAAATGTTTGTCTAAACGAATTATCATTATTCCATAGGGGTCATTCGACGATACTGTTCATTTCGACGATATTTGTGCTCCAACAAACAAATTAACGGCACATGTCACAACAGCAAATTTAGCAACCGCCCAAGTCGCAATATCCACAATTACTACGAGTGACAAGGATGACAAGGCAGAACTGTCAAAAAAACTACATAAATTTATATCTTCCACTAGTGGTAACGATAAAATTTTAGCGGACCCTGGTACGAGCGGCACAAGTATGCATAAATTCCCTTCGACTACGTCGGCAGCAAAATGTTCAGTACAAGAAGGTGTCAGAATGATGGTAACTTCATCAATGCTAGGCCAACCAAAAGCGCAAGCAATATTGAATCCTCCAGCAAACGTCCAAAAAGCCGTAATAGTCACTCAGAACTCCACTGTAGTTATTACTAAAGCAAAGGATACTACAAGTACCAAAACGTGTTTGATGCAATCCCAAAGCAAAGATGTTGGTAAGGTCAACTTTTTTTAACAAAATTAGAATAATCTAGAAAGATTTTATAAACAAAATTTGTATTTATCATATATACGATTTTACGACTTATTGCTCATACTCGTTCACTTTACATGGTTAGTAGAACTGTTTTATTATTTTATTCAAAACTATTTAATTTCGTCCAGAATTCGCCACTGCAATAAAGAAAGGAAAACCTTGATACTACAATCCCTTCAGTTCAACTGACTTTGCTGCCCATTCTTAACGTTCAGGACAAATACAGGACATGTGCGTTAATTCTATTGTCTTAGCGAATCCTTTCCGATCGGGTCTCCTACTTACAACGGCTGACTTATGAGATTAGGAAGAGAATGTTTTTCTTACGACTCATTTAGTTGCCAGGAGATCGTTCACTCTATCAATAAACCATAGGTCCATAGTTCACTCAATCCATCATCACCAGACTCTTCGATCGTGAAGACTGCTCATGGCTGGGCACGATTTACTAGGTTTTTGTCCGACATTCTCAAAGCATGAATATTAATATAAGAATGATGGGTGGGTCTCCAAGCAGCTACTGAACTTTGTGGTCCATGAGCTGTGTCCGTCGTACATGGTTTGCATCACCTCCCGTTCATAATCACTCAAAAGACGAATTATTCCTTTGCAAAAATAGTTGTAGAGGTATATATTTGTATATATGGTCAAGGCTTCTGTCTGTCACATTACATTTTTACGCATATTTCATAAGATAAGTCAGCAAAAACTATAAAACCATATTCTATCACAATTGCACATTATTAAGGTCACTAAACCGCACATTTTTCTGCAGAAAGTTTTTTTCTATCATGAACCGTTTTCACTTTATTTAGAGTGACCATATCAGACGAGTAAAAAACCAGGACAGTCGAAAGGGTACTGCTTCCCCCCGATTCCTCTCAATCGACATTGCCTTTTCCGCACGTTTTCGGCAGTTGAAAAGTTCTGGGGTCTGGCAGGCAGAGCTTGGACAGTAAAAAAGTTATGGGAGTCTGGAGGAAGAGCTCTGCCAGAAAGTCTTTCATCGGAATTCCACAGTGGCAGTTCTCGCTAGACCACCATAAGCAAACGTTTAATGCTGAGATGGTCTGTGCAGTACCGGCGAGGAGTTTTCAGTACTAAAACACGACATGGACGTAAATCAGAAACATCAGTGATCCCAAGTAGCTTCCCTGCGCTATGCCTGGTAATCTCCATTGACAACCATTATCTCTCGATTTGAGAGCTGCAAAACCTACCGTTGTTACCAAAAATTTCTCCGTTTAATCGATTGTTATATGAAAACTGGCGGATAGCTTGGTGAAAATAATACCAGTTTGAGCCCGAGTTTGAAAAAATTGACATCCCTGCGTGAACTTGAAAGAAAACAAAATTCAATTCATGCCCATCGCGATGAATTTTTTTGACTGGGGTAGGATGCGACTCGGCGGTTAGTCGCTGTTCAGCGTCCTGGCGTGAAGGCATGTTAATCGTCCATTAGATATTTCACAAGCATTTTATTCGACACTCCTCAATGTATTAGCTGAGCCGTGGAACTTTTAATATTATCAATGTGTAAATAAATATAAATCGAGTTTTATTGTATATCCATCGGATCTTGCACTGAAAACCGTTCGATGAAGAAAATAACAAAACAAATTCTTGTTTTCCTAATTAGTTGATTTTAACAGAAAAATGAAAAACGAAACTAAATTTTCTCTTAATTTTGCGAGATTCTCAAATAATAGTTATTGAAAATTATTATTGATTTTGATTCAAGACACACATCATACGAAATGACAGCAAAGTAGCCAAGAGGCACACCTTACTGAAATACATCAAGGTAGCGACAATAACTATTTCATACACGCTGGGCATAACTGTTATGCAGGTAGGTAGTTGTCTCAGCTTGGAAAGCTTGTTTTAGCCCGGACGCAACTACCAGTACACAAAAATCAGCAATTCAACTGACCTCATTTTGGTTATACCTAGTTTTTCTTTAGAAAACATTTCAATAAAGGAATGATTTTGATTGACATTTTTTTCAATACATATAGTAAAATTTCAGTTATTAACAAATGTAATATGCAATATGATAATTATTTTTCATCTTTTGAGATTCCAAACTAGATCTGGAATAAGTATGAAGATTTTTTGCAGTGCTGGCTGTCTAAATAGAAAAGAAATAAAAATTATTTCTTTCATCTAAAATTGAAATCATCAATCAATTACCAACAATCCTTAAATAGCTTTGGCTATTTCGTCTCATTTAAGAGTGCAGTTTATAAAAAGATAACATTATGAGAAAAATAACTCTACATTATATTTACGTGTGAATTACTGGCATACGGAGTATTTCAACAATTTAATTCCATACCTTCATCCGTCGGTCGGTGAAACAAAACGTTTGAAATATCCTATGTTGTATTTTACGATGAAGCAGTTTAATTCAACAATGAGATTAGTTGAATTCCAGTCGTATGTGTCTTGGCTGAAAAGGTAGTGTAACGGCATATGCCATTGAGTCTGAACTAAAACAAGCGTTACAAGCTGAGACAAGCTTCTCAAGCTTCAGCTCAGGTAGGCTTTTTAAGTTTTGTGCTAGGCTGAAACGTTCATGTCCAGACTGAAACTGACAGCATCAAACCAACAACGTTCGATTATTGTTTTCAAAAAAATTTAGTTCGCCCAAATATTAACTAGACGAAACCAAAAACTCAACTAATTTTTTAGTTGAAATTGTGATGAATCGGTTTTCCGTGTGTATACGCGATTTGTTACTTTGCGTAAAGATCTTATTTCTTGTTGAAAATCTATTTATTTTATTGCCTCTTGTTGTTTGTGATTCACTTAGTCCGCTTTTTCTAGGTTTATCGTTTTCATGCTATTCTCGCTGTTAATGTAGTATGGGCTTTCACGATTATCTGGTTTCAGTTGCTTGTGGGGTCTACGGGTCACGATCGCGTATTCGTGTTCTTTGTTATTTACTTTATTATCGGTGGTTCTGGCTGCTGTTTGGGAAGTAGTAGGCATATCACAATGATGGTTCACGCTGTGCGTACGTTCTGTTGTTCCAGTATTCGTTGGTGCCTGGAGCTGCAACTCCGGTGGTTTGTGGTTTACTTGATGTCGATGAAGGGCTGGATGATGGGTATGCTTGCAGTTGATATTGCTTCGTTAGAGGTTTGTGTACATGGTTTCTGGTAGTGTGTCTTCCGGTGTAACAACGTAGGGCACACAGGGGTCTGTCCTTCATACGTGCACAGCGTGATTTGAGATTTGGTGACGAGTTTTGCTTTGAATTGAAAGTTCAGATATAAAGGAATAGGTCACTCGCATTCTCACGAAACAAAAACCGTTGGAAATACCTGAATTTTCTCCAGGTTTCTAACTTAAAGGATTCAACCGTTACGTGTTCCGACATGATGGTTGTAATAAATTTATTAATAGTACCCAGGTGTAGATCGTGCAGACGCTTATCAATCTTATCATTGTCAATATCTTGGTCGGGTATCTTGGTCCTATCATTTTCATGCTCAATGACGTATTGCATGTTGTCTTCCATAGTGTAGCTTTCCGTTATAGCCAAAGTTTAAAATGTTATCAGTATCGAGTGTGGTTAACGTATAACGACGACTTCCGTCAGTCTATACTGCATTTGCAAATTTGCTGTTGAATTTTGCTGTTGAGTTTCAAACATCTTGAAATAAATGATCGATTTCGAATCGATGAAAGTAACGGTGCTTTATTGTTCACACTTGCTTGGGACGAAATTTATTATTCGATTGCTTTGCTTGTTTATAGTACTGTTACGTTACATATAGACAGCAGACTTTAGGTAGAAACTTTCGTTTGATTCACTGCACTGTTGACAAGCAGAGCGACTGATTAGGTGCTATTTTTCTTTTTATGGAATGCATTTCCAGTAAGGCGAAAAAAAGCCACTAGCGAGAGAACTCAACTAGAAGCAGAAGCACGAAAATGCCGATGTGTCTTTTTAGAGGTACAAAAGGGAATTCTTCGGGTCCCGGATTGAATGACGATTTAAGCCGAGAAGAAGCGCCTAAATCGTCATTCAATCCAATTGTTTCATCGATATTGACGAGGCACTCTTGAGAGATTAAAAAAAACCATCGGAAGGTACAATTGGGAGATTCGACTATAATAAGTTTTGTTTGTCGCATTCCGATTGGGGATGAGTATACGTTGCAGATATGGTTGTGGTCGGTCGTTACCGCGGTCTGGAGCATAGTGAAAATCGAAGACTGAATAAATAGAAATATATTAGGCTTACAGGAGAAAAACCAGGACAAATCAAGCATTTTCCTCGATTTCCCAGGACACCAGGACAGTCAATGCAAAACCAGGATATGTCCTGGGAAACCAGGACGTATGGTCACCCTACTTTGTCATTTTGATACGGCTGTCACGTTACACAATTTTCGCAGTTAGTTTGGAGGTTGCCCGACTAACTAGAAAAAGTCTGTTCCGTTGGCTCCCAAATTTGCATGAAAACAATTTTAAGTTGAAGCTTAGAAAGCAAGGAAGAGTTTGAAATATAGTTTTCCTAAAGAAAAACTTTGCTTTCGATTTTATGGAGTATTCTCAATGATCTGTCACGTTACAACCAGAATCTGTCACGTTACAGTTCTGCATTTTCATTGAAGAAAAGATATCAAGACAATCATCCTTAATCTAGGAACTGAGCATTACCGGGAAATTTCATGTTTATTTTGAGAAACATATTGGTTTTGATGAACAAACGTGAAAAACTTTTGAAAAGGTCGTAATTTTACGAAGTGACATATTATGCCGAAAGAAAATCTAAAATAACTTGAAAACATCTGCATTTTAAAGGATAATTTTTCGTGAGCATTTTGAATTGAAAACCTATTTTGAAATATATTCTATAACTAAATTATTTAAAGAAAAAAAATTAAACAAAAATTCAAAATTAAACGAGTTATTGAAATATGTTAAAACTTTTTATTATTATTTTCTTTACGATGCAATTATATTTTAAAGTTTTTTTATTTGCAATTAAATTTTAAACGTGCCATGTGTTTTGCGTTTGGTTTTTGTGAGTAATTTATTAAAAGGGCGTATTTTCACTACTAGATATTTTGGTGAAAAAAAAATCAAAAAGTTTCGAAAAATTTTTCTTAAAAGCATTTTGCATCGAAATTATATTTAGTATTAATATTGTATAAGAAAATTATATTTATGACTGGCAAATACTAAGAAATTTAGAAGAATACTTGAAGTTAAAAATGTTTTCTTACTAATAACTTCCTAATAGTGCAATTATAGTTTCATCAGGCATACAGGCTTTCGTTAACAAAAAAAACCTGTTTTAATCCACCTAGAGGTGCAATTGTGCCTTTCTCATTTCTACAAACTATGATTTAATAGCTGGTTCGTACAATATAACATTATGGAAATGTCTTTCATTCTTATTACACTTGGTAAGTATATATAAGAGCACCTTTTTGCATTCATCGCGGTATCGGTTTGAATCGGAGTTTTCTATGTGATCGCACTCCACAACCCGTAACTCCGGAGCCGGAAGTCGGATGGAGATGCAATTTAATATCAGTTTCCGGGGACGCAACACCTTTCATTTGAGACTAAGTTGATCAAATCGGATCTGCCATTTTCGAGAAACCAATATAACCGTTATTCTGAATTTGGATGCTTCCGGATCCGTCGATGGTGTGTGGCCAGTGTGGCCAAAGAGACTTTGAATGACTGTTGGTGACCTAGATCTACAAATTCAACAGTTGTGTTTAGATTTTGGAAAAAAATTTCACCTTTTTACATTCATCGCAGAATTCGTTAGAATCGGGATTTGCTGCGTGATCGTACGTATTACCCTGTAATTCAGGAACCAGAACTCGGATCCACACAAAATTCAACAGCAACTGATGGACCTTTCATTTAAAATCAAGTTTGTCAAAATCGGTTTAGAAAATTCCGAGAAACCGATGTGGACAAAACAACAAATTTTGTTTTGTAACCATACTCTTCAACTCGTAATCCGGAACAAGAAATTCAGTAGCAACCTATGGGGATATTATACCTTTCATTTGAATATTAGTTTGTAAAAATCGGTTTAGCCATCTCCGAGAAACTGATGTGGACATTTTGTTAACAAATCCGCACATACACTCACATACATACATACATACATACATACATACATACATACACACATACATACACACATACATACACACATACATACACACATACATACACACATACATACACACATACATACAAACATACATACAAACAGATATTTTGCGATCTCGGCGAACTGAGTCGAATGTTATATAAGACTCGGCCCTTCGGGTCTTGGTTAGATAGTCGGTTTTTGGAGCAATTGCATAACCTTTCTATATGAGAAAGTCAAAAGAATAATATTTAATTAGCTTAATCAGCATGAGTTCAATGTTATCTTCATGTGATTATATTTTGAAATGCTGGTGGAAGGGGTTTGAAAGTGGAGGGAATAAGGGGTTTTTATTTCGGTATACGGGGCGGATGAAGGAAATGCGGGCGTGAGGGTGGTCCAAGGGGAGGGGAGTGGTGAAGGAGGGAGGTGTAAGGGCAAGGCGGGGGGAGGGGCGGCGACGCACTACTCAACTGCATATTTTGCCTTCCATTTGATACTTGGTTTGAGAAAATCGGTTCATTCATCACCGAAGAACCGATGTGACTTTAATTGTGGAATATGCCCGGAATTCCGGACTTCCGGAATCGTCGATAGTGGACAATATATTCAAAGAATGTTTGATTGGCAATCAGTGATCTCGATCTGCGATTAGAAGTAATTTGGTAATTATTTCAATAGTTTTTAGCCTCTGAGGTATTACGATTGTACCGATTTATATGGGAAATTCCAGTGTATCCTTACTAACACCCCTGTAACTCCAGAAGCAAGGGTCAGAACCGAATGAAATTCAGCAGCAGTCAACGGTATTACTGTATCTTTCATTTGAAATCAAGTTTGTAAAAATCGGTAGAGAATTCGTTGGGGAATGGGTGTGATATTAGCTTAGGAACTTGGCGGGTTCCCCGGGGGCGTCATGAACCGTCATAGGTGGCCAATGTGGTCAAAGCTGCTTTAATTGATCATCCAGACCCGCAAACTAGAGTAATGTTACATCAATTTTAATATGTTTTACATCATTTTAACATCATGGTGATATCAGTTTTTATGGGAATTTGCTGTGCGACCGCACTCTTGAACCCGTACCTCCGGAACCGGAAGTCGGATTAACTAAAAATTCAATAGCAGCTTATGGGAGCGTTATACCTTTCAGATGAAACTAAGTTTACGAAAATCGGTTTAGCCATCTCTGAGAAAATTGTGTGAGTTTAAATGACACACATACACATACACACACACATCCACACCCAGACATTTGCCGATCTCGACGAACTGAATCGAATGGTGTATGACACTCGGCCCTCCGGGCCTCGGTTCAAAAGTCGATTTTTACAGTGATTGCATAGCCTTTCTTTATATGAGAAAGGCAAAAACATTGTTTTCCTGTAATTGTATTTTCATTTTTGCCTTTCTCATATAGAAAGGTTATGCAATCACTCTGAAAAACGTCAACCTAATCCCGGCCCGGAACGCCGAGTGTCATATCCCATTCGACTCAGTTCGTCGAGATCGGAAAAAGTCTGTATGTGTGTGTGTATGTATGTATGTGTGTATGTGTGTGTATGTGTGTGTGTATGTATGTGCGTATGTGTCAAATAATGTCACTCATTTTTGTCAGAGATGGCTGGACCGATTTGCCCAAACTTAGTCTCAGATGAAAGGTGCAACCTTCCCATCGGCTGCTATTGAATTTTGGATCGATCGGAATTCTGGTTCCGGAATTACGGGTTTCAGAGTGCGGCCATACAGAAACTTCTCATATAAACTATAGGAAAAATTAAAAATAGAATTTTTATTTTTGATGCTAAATGTGTTCAAGGTGCATGAAACGTCGAGATTTGATGCAAACTCGAAAAAAAATTTGACGACGATTCACTTTTTTGGATTATGGCACATTTTTGCCTTTCTCATATAGAAAGGTTATGCAATCACTCTGAAAAACGTCAACCTAATCCCGGCCCGGAGGGCCGAGTGTCATATCCCATTCGACTCAGTTCGTCGAGATCGGAAAAAGTCTGTATGTGTGTGTGTATGTATGTATGTGTGTATGTGTGTATGTATGTGTGTGTGTGTGTGTGTGTATGTATGTGCGTATGTGTCAAATAATGTCACTTATTTTTCTCAGAGATGGCTGGACCGATTTGCCCAAACTTAGTCTCAAATGAAAGGTGCAACCTTCCCATCGACTGCTATTGAATTTTGGATCGATCGGAATTCTGGTTCCGGAATTACGGGTTTCAGAGTGCGGCCACACAAAAACTTCTCATATAAACTATAGGAAAAATTGAAAATAGAATTTTTATTTTTGATGCTAAACTTTCCCTGTCAGGTAAATACAATGAAGGTATATGTTCTTCCGAAGTAGGACATACAGATGCTGCTCCCGCTGAAAACCCACCCCCATTACAGGTGGACGTCATCGCCGCTCATCTTTCTACCGCTCAACCGTCAGGACATTACTTGCAGGAACATCTTAGTATCTACTATCAGAACGTGAGAGGACTACGCACCAAAATTGACGAGTTGTTCATAGCTGTTTCAGACGCCGAATATAATGTTATTGTTTTAACCGAAACGTGGCTGAATGATCAAATCAATTCACTCCAGTTATTCGGCTCAAAGTACACGGCTTACCGTAACGATCGCGATCCAGACAGTACAGGGAAAAAACGCGGTGGCGGTGTGCTTATCGCAGTGTCCAACCTGCTCTCGTCTAAACAAAAAAATGCTAGAACCGATCTCGAACAACTATGGGTAGATATTCGCGGTCGCGATACTAATATTTATGTTGGCGTAGTGTATATTCCCCCCGACTCCGCATGTGATAGTGATATTATTCAGAAGCACATAGACTCAGCACTTGACATCGCAACTTCCATTCAACCCAACACGGCTCATCTACTGTTTGGTGATTATAATCAATCTGGACTTCTACGGAAAAGTACCTCTTGCGGCTATGCCTTCCCAGACCCTTCTGAATCAACCTTCTCTAGAGCGAGTATTGCCTTACTGGACGGAATGTCTGTATTGAACATGCTGCAAATGTGTACAGTAAATAACAGACGAAATCGAACCCTGGACCTCCTTTTCGTAAATGAAGAAGCTTCTATTAACTGCACCGTTTCAGAAGCCCTTGAGCCGTTAGTTGCTTGTGACGCACACCATCCTCCTCTTCTAGTAACGCAGATCTGTCCCCAGTTAGTTGTTTATGACGAAATGCTAGATGTCAGGGAGTTCAATTTTTCAAAAACTGATTTCAATAGGCTCCACAACTCACTGCAGGCAATCGATTGGGAGACTTTGCTAAATTCTGCGATCGATGTGGATGTTGCCGTAGAAAAATTTTCACTGGTCCTAAAACAACTTTTCAAATTACATGTTCCCGCACCACGTCCCCGACCAAAACCAGCGTGGTCCAATCGTCAATTACGTAAACTGAAAAGACTGCGAGCAGCTGCACTTCGGCATTACACCAGCCGACGAAACCCCCTCACAAAACGAGAGTTTATTGAAGCCAGCAACAGTTACAAGGCATATAATCGCTTTCTCTATTCAAGACACGTCGCACAAACCCAATCGAACCTGAAACAAAATCCAAAGCAGTTTTGGTCTTTCGTTAACGGGAAACGTAAAGAAAATGGGCTTCCTTCCAGTATGTTCCTTGCAAATGAAACATCAAGTACCCCAAGCGGCATCTGTGACCTATTTGCGCAGCATTTCTCAAGTGTGTTTAAAAAAGTCTCGGCCAACTCCACTCAGATGGAATATAGTCTTCAGGATGTCCCTCATGATGTAATTAATTTAGGCATTATTCAATTTACTGACGAAGATATTCTAACTGCTATGAGAAAGCTAAAGTCTTCAACATCGGCAGGACCAGATGGTATTCCTTCTATTATAATCAAAAGATGCGCAAGCGCATTATGTACGCCTTTAAGACTAATTTTTAACCAATCGCTGTCGCAATCAACGTTCCCCGTCTGTTGGAAAAAATCAGTTATGTTTCCGGTTTTTAAAAAAGGTGATAAGCAAAATGTTGCGAACTATCGTGGCATAACTTCACTCTGCGCTGGCTCAAAGTTATTTGAAATATTAGAAGGAAATGTGCTGTTTCGCGAGACCAGAGCATATATATCGAAGGACCAACATGGCTTTTTTCCTGGTAGATCGACAACTACTAATCTAGCCCAATTCACTTCGCTCTGTATTAAAAATATTGAACTTGGATCTCAGGTCGATACTGTATACACGGATCTCAAGGCTGCATTCGATCGTGTAGATCACACTCTTCTACTGGCAAAGATGAAGCGGCTGGGCGCTTCGGATTATTTTATAGGGTGGCTTAAATCATATCTCGTAAATCGTTCTCTGTGTGTAAAATTAGGAAATAACGAGTCATACAGTTTCATCAACTTGTCGGGAGTGCCTCAAGGGAGCAATCTAGGACCGTTGCTTTTCTCGTTGTTTTTCAATGACGTTTGTTTTGTTATACCTCCTGGGTGTAGACTTATATATGCCGATGATCTCAAACTATTTCTTATTGTGCGGTCAATAGAAGATTGCAAGGAACTACAGAAACACTTAGATGCTTTTTGTTGTTGGTGTAATCGCAACTTGCTGGCTCTCAGCGTGTCCAAATGCTCCATAACATCTTTTACACGTAGAAAAAATCCAATACTGTGGAACTACACCATTTCCGGGGAATCGCTAGAGAGAATGACAGTTGTCAGAGACCTCGGTGTACTTCTGGACTCACAACTTACATTCAGAAATCATTACTCTCATGTTACAGCACAGGCAAATAGAAATCTCGGTTTCATTATAAGAATCGCCAAAGAGTTCACTGATCCATATTGTTTGCGGGCACTCTATTTTTCACTTGTGCGATCTGTCTTGGAAGCTTCAGCACCCATTTGGTGTCCTTACACAAGCATTTGGATCAACCGAATAGAAGCAGTGCAGGCAAGATTCCTCCGTTTTGCTCTTAGAACTCTGCCGTGGCGTAACCCAACAGAGCTACCACCGTACATCGATCGCTGTCGTCTGCTCGATATGGAAACCCTAGCCAAAAGGCGGAACACATTTAGAGCAGTATTTGTTGGGAAGATATTACCTGGCCAAATAGATGC